>NC_133510.1:7291060-7594090 GCF_049354715.1 Callithrix jacchus
CATTCATGCGTTGCTATAAGGGAATACCTGAGGCTGGGTAATTTATAAAGAAAAGAAGCTTAATTGGCTCACAGTTCTCCAGGCTCTGCAAGAAGTGTGGTATCAGGACTGGATCCTGGTGAGGGCTTGGGAAGCTTACAATCATAGTGGAAGGCAAAGAGAAAGCACACATGTCACATGGCAAGAGCAGGAGCAAGAGAGACAGTGTGAAGGTGCCATGTCCGTGCCATGTACTTTTTTTTTTTTTTTTTTGAGACGGAGTTTCACTCTTGTTACCCAGGCTGGAGTACAATGGCGCTATCTCGGCTCACCGCAACCTCCGCCTCCAGGGTTCAGGCAATTCTCCTGCCTAAGCCTCCTGAGTAGCTGGGATTACAGGCACATGCCACCATGCCCAGCTAATTTTCTGTATTTTTAGTAGAGACAGGGTTTCATCATGTTGACCAGGATGGTCTCGATCTCTTGACCTCGTGATCCACCCACCTTGGCCTCCCAAAGTGCTGGAATTACAGGCTTGAGCCACCAAGCCCGGCCTGCCATGTCCTTTTTAAACTACCAGATCTTGTGAGAACTCATTCCTCACCAGCGGGATGGTGCTAAGACATTCATGAGGGATCTACTACCATGATCCAAACACCTTCCACCAGGTCCTGCCTTCAACATTGGGGATTACATTTTAATATACGATTGCAAGGGGACAAACATCCATGCTGTATCATTCTGCCTCTGCCTCTCAAATCTCACGTCCTTCTCATATTGCAAAATACAATAATCCCCTCTCAATAGTTCCACAAACTCTTAACCTGTTCCAGCCTTAGCTCAAAAGTGCCAAAGTCTAAAGTCCAAAGTCTTATCTAGAGATGAGTTCCTTCTTCCACCTATGGGCCTTTGAGATCAAAAACAAGTTATTTACTTCTAAATTACAATGGTGGTACAGGCACTGGGTAAATATTACTCTTCCAATAGAGAGAAATTAGCCAGGGGCTACAGGCCCCATGCAAGACCCAAACCCAGCAGTGCAGTCTTTAAATCTTAAAGCCCCAAAAGAATCCCCTTTGACTCCATGTCCTGCATCCAGGGCACACTGGTGAAAGGGGTGGGCTCTGTCCCTGTGGCTTTTACATACAGAAGTAGCAAGCTGCTGTTGGCTCTACCATGCTGGGATCTGGAGAATGGCAGCCCCCTTCCCACAATTCCATGAAGACACTGCTGCAGTGGAGACTCTGGGTCTGGGCTCCCACCCTACATTTCCTTTCAGCACTGCCCTACTAAAGAATCCCTGCCTGGGTACCCAGTCTTTCTGACTCATCCTCTGAAATCTGCATGGAAGCTGCCAGACCCATTTTACTCTTGCGTTCCATGCACCTCCAGGCTTAACATCAATCACATGGAAGCCAGCAAGGCTTACAACGTGCACCCTCCACAGCAGCAGCCTGAGCTGTATCAGTTAACCTTTCAGCTGTGATTATAGCCAGAGCTTCTGGGATTCTGGTGACAGCATCCTGAGGCTGTGCAAGCAGTGGGGTTCTGTCCCCTGAAACCATTCTTTCCTCCTAGGCCTCTGGGCCTGTGATGTCAGAGGTTGCTTCAAAGACCTCTGAAATGCCTTCAAGGCTTTTCCCCATTGTCTTATATATTAGCACTTAGCTCCCTTTTAGTCAAGCTAATCTCTCTAGCAAGTGGTTGCTCCATAGCCTGCTTGAATTCCTTCTCTACCACAGGGCAAGTCTGCAAATTTTCTAAACTTTTATACTCTGGTTCCCAATTAAATGTAAGTTCTCACATTAAGTCATTCCTTTGCTTTTGCATGTGACTATAGGCTGTTAGAAGTAGCCAGACCACATCATGAATGCTTTGCTGCTTAGAAATTTCTTCCTCCAGATACCCTAGTTCATCACTCTTACATTCAAATTTCCACAGATCCATAGAACTTAGCTGCATGAATACAATGCAGCCAAGTTCTTTACTAGGATATAATAGGGGTGACCTTCATTCCAGTTCTCAATAACTTCCTCATTTCCATCTGAGACCTCCCCAGCATTGACTTCACTGTTCATATTTCTGTTGGCATTTTGTCACAATCATTTAACCTGTCTCTGGTAAGTTTCAAACTTTCTCTCATCTTCCTTTTTCTGAGCCCTCCAAACCCTTCCAACCTCTCTATTATCCAGTTGCAAAGCTGCTTCCACATTTTCAGTTATCTTTATTTATAGCGACACACCACTCACCACTCCTGGTACCAGTTTTCTGTGTTAGTCCATTCTTGCATTGCTACAAATGAGTATCTGAGGCTGAGTGATATGGTTTAGTTCTGTGTCCCTGCTCAAATCTTATGTCAAATTGTAGCCCCCAATGGTCAAGTGTCCCTGGGTAGGAAAAGACAGGATCGGGGCGGGGGGGTAGATTTCCCCTTTGGTGCTGTTCTCGTGATAGCGAGTTACTGTGAGATCTGGTTATTTAAAAGTGTGCAGCACCTCCCCACTCTCTCTCTTCTTCCTGCTCCAGACGTTTAAGATATACCTGCTTCCCCTTCCACCATGACTAAGTTTCCTGAGGCCTCCTAAGCCATGCTTCCTACATAGCCAGTGGACTAACACCCTGGGTAATTTATAAAGAAAAGAGGTGTAATTGCCTCACAGTTCTGCAGACTGTACAGGAAGTGTGGTGCTGGGATCTGCTCCTAGTGAGGGTCTCAGGAAGCTTACAATCACACTAGAAAGCAAAGAGAGCAGGCATGTCAGATGGTAAGAGTGGGAATGAGATGGGGGGAGGTGTCACACTCCTTTAAACAACCAGTTCTCACGTGAACACAGAGCAAGAACTCACTCATCGCCAAAAGGGATGGTGCTAAAGCCATTTATGAAGGATCCACCCCCATGGCCCAATCACCTCCCACCAGGCCCCACCTCCAATGCTGGGAATCACATTTCAACATGTGATTTGGAGGGGAAAAATATCCAAACTATAACATATGCCCAGTAAGTATTATGATCAATAAGAGTTAGAAAGGATCAGAGAAATAACTTTAGCTAGAATAATACAGAAAGACTTCATGGAACAGATGGAATTTGTTACAGACCTTGAAGGAGAGACAAAATTTAAAGATGAGAGGGCACACTTGGAAGAACACTGCTGTAAGAAAAACATCAAAAGCAAAGAAAGCATAGGCATACCAAACAATCATGAATGAATACATCTAAGAAGTCTGTGTTGGAGGTGAGGTGGGAGGAGGGGCATATACTTATATATATGAATGTATGTTTTAGAACATGTGACTGTAAATATCCCTTAGGAAAATATTATAGAGAACTTTGAACCTACAGACATTGGGCACTACCCTTTAGGTAGCATGAGGTCTCATCGCATGAAATCAGTGTTTTAAGATGCTAAATTTAGTGTCTGTATTGGATGTGTTGAGAAAGGACAATTGAGAGTCAGAGACCACAAGGCATTAAAAAATAGGTCAGGCATGCAGACACTGGATATTTTTTACGTGAGGAATAAGACCTAGCTTTAATTACACAAAATATTTTAGAAAGTACATTAATACTTTACTACTGTCAAAAGAAAAATGGATTTTCCAATGGGACTAAGTAGGACATACTTTTGTTTTAATTCTCATTTTAATATTGCTTCCTTTGCCCTTCTGCCAAAACAAAATTACCTTAGAGAAATAAATGCTACATTCCGAATTACCAACACCACACAGCACTACAGGCTCTCTTCAGTACTCACATAAATCCAACATTAACCAAGCTTACCTCTGCTCAGCTTGGGGGAAAAATACTCTTCTGAGAAAATATCTCAAATTACAATAGCTATCCCTACAAATGTTCTTTCATCAGTGTCCACAGTTTCAACTAAATGACTAAACTGAGAGATGAAAGGGCTGAAAAAGTCAAAAGTAACACATTAAGTCGACTAATATTCAACTGTGATTAGCTGAAATTAAAATTAATAATAAATGTATAGTATTATATTCAATTGTATTTTCTTATTTTCCTAATTTGAAATCCTTAGCACAATACTATTTTTGTGGTCTAAAGCAACTCAAAGCTTTTCTAAGGCCGATAATTACAAGTCTCCATGGTACAGTTTCATTAAAAACTTTCATTAAACAACAGCTGCCCTTGTATATGGTCTTCTAATCAATTTGGTCAAACAGAATGACTTCTAATCAGCTGTTGATAAAAATAGAAGATGAAATTTTAATTCTAATAGATTAACCACAAACTCAAGACAGTCTTCAAAATCCATCTAGCTCTATTCTCCAGTGGATTTAATGACTATTCAGCAACTCATTACTAAATAGAACAAGATGAACATTTTCCAGTTCATTAAAGAAATGTACTATGTATTTTTGCATTGTCCTCATGATTCGTTACAGGGAGTCTTAATTACAAGATAATGGATAATGGTTATTAAATGCAGACTGCAGTAATGAAGCTCTATTCATTTGCGAACCTCAGAGACTGCAAAGAGAGGAAAATAAAATTACTAGCTTCAAAAGATTAACGGATCAAATTATTATTCAATTTTGAAAATCTCATTCAGACTTCATAGAAACAAGAAGAGATTAAAAACTTGTATTAAGACCAAAGTAGTACATTAAAAAAAATAATATCTTAAGGCTATTACTGTATAATAAGCTTCAGATGTGATTATTAGAAAAACATATAGCTAACAATGGGAAAACACACATTTTTATTTCTTGAACAAATCTTATTTATGATATAGGAAGTTACCAGTAAGATCTTAAAAAGACTCCGTGGTGAACAGGGAAGACATATGCTACTATGCTACAAAAGAACAGCACAATGGAAGGTATTATTAACATTTTATACTTCACTAATGAAAAATAGGATTTAAAATCAACTGCTGCTTGAGAAAGCTTGTCATTAAGTGGAATTCATGCCAACCCTATAATAAGAGCTTCTGGGTACATTATTCATTAGTACCATGTTTTCTATTGCTCTCTAAGAAATAACCGATTAAAGTTAGCAAGAGGGTTTCGTATGGTAATTCTGACACTAATTTATACTTGCAATCTGCAATGGGACACTTTGAAAAAAACAAGGTATACAAAGATATGAGCCCTCGAATTAAAAGAGTCTTCAATTTTGTGTTCTTTTGTTCAACATAGGTTTGGAAATAATTTGGGGCAACGTAATAAAGATCCAGTGTTACGGTTGAAGCACTGGCCAGAGTCAAGATGGAAGCAGAAAGCCCCTCCGGAGATATCAGTGTGATACTAACACTCAGTCTGGAGACTGTGATTCCACAAAGACATGCTTACGTGATCCAAGGATAATTAGCCACCCATGTGAGAAAGGGGGTAAAGAGAAAGAGAGAAAGAAAAGCATACGAAGAAAAATTCAAACACCTGCTCTTTCCAGTGCTTTCTTCCAACCTGAATAGTGAGCACAGAGTAATTCCCTGTCGGTCCAGTCCATCACGTTAGCAAGGCAATGGAACACCATAATTAAACAATGACGAATGTTCAGGCATAACGGCAGTCAGAAAGAAATCACAATTTTAGCTTTGGAAAATATCTCCAATGTCCCAAAGATAAGATTATCTCATGATAGTCACATTCCTTCCAGTTGCCTTCCTCTCAATAAAAATAAAGATGCAACCATTTAAAATAATGCAAAATAGTATGATTTAAGTGGAATACAAAGCAGGGACTCCGACTGTATAATCCTTGGTTACTGACACCAATGTTCCTAGGAGAAGATTCTACCCCCATGATTTAATTATATGCAAACCCTTCAAAATATGTGGTAGAATCACCTAATCAAAACAAGAGTCCTTGAGTTATGTCAATATGTCAGATGTTCCCTTTCCCTTTTAAAACTTAGGGTGTTCAAAATGAACCTCAGAACTGTAGTAATGCTGGAAATGAGTTACTAATCAAAGCCCAAAATTTCTATTTTAGAGTGGGTTTCAGTTGTTTAATTTGTTTTTTTTTTTTTTTTTTTATTTCTGAGACTAGGTCTCATTCTGTCGCCCAGACTGGAGTGCAGTAGTGCAATCATGGCTCACTGCAGCCTCAACCTCCTGGGTTCAAAAGATTCTCTTGCCTCAGCCCTCCAAGTTAGAAAGGCAATGGAACACCATGCCAGCTAATTTTTTGTATTTTTTGTAGAGATGAGGTTTCACCATGTTATCCAGGCTGATCTTGAACTCCTGAGCCCACCTTGGCCTGCCCAAGTGATCTGTCCACCTCGGCTTCTCAAAGTACCAGAATTACAGACATGGGCCAACACGTCCGACTTGTTCAATCCTTCAAACAACTCTAAGGTTTGGGTTTTAACACATTTGAGAAAAGAAATGTATTATGTAATTCAAGTGTTTACAGGACCGCTTCTCTAATTTTTAATACTGTATTAGTTCTCCTGTGGGTGTTCTAAAATATCTACATAAAGTTAACAGTTCAAATATGGATTCTCCAAAAGAACTCTGCACTTCTCCCCTTCCCCTCCTTTTTTCTGAGTATGGCTGTCAAGGAAGGAGAGTTATGTTAAGGGAGATTTGTAATTAAATCAAAGGGCTCTGGTGATGGCTGCACAACTTTGTGAGAATGCTAAAAACGCTCGAAGGGGATTCACTATAACTTTACTTTAAAGGGTAAACTTTATTGTACATAAATTATATTTCAATTAAAAAAAGGACCAGAGCAAGTGAGTTCATAAGAGACAAAGGAGGAAAAAAGAAAAACTGCCAACTAAAAGTAACTACAAGTAAAAGAATCATTAGCCAACAAAAGGCAAATATATGTAATTAATTTGTACCTCTACTCTTTTCCCTGAACTTCCATTTTAAGGCTGCTCCTAATCTTCCTTGGACATTGCTCGTCATTAGCAGTCAAACACGACACCCATAATCCAGGCCTCCTCTCTAATCAACAAGATGTAATAACCCATCATTGGTCTAAATAGATACCGTTATCTATTGATGATGATGCTTCATTCCATAGAGAAGGTTGACAAAATTGTATTAGTCCATTTTTATGCTGCTATAAAGAACTGCTGGAGACTGGCTAATTTATAAAGGAAAGAGGTTTAATTGACTCACAATTCAGCATGGCTGGGGAGGTCTCAGGATACTTATAATCATGACAGAAGGTAAAGGGGAAGCTAGGCATCTTCTTTACAAAGGGACAAGAAGGAGACATGCTGAGCAGAGGGGGAACGAGCCACTTATAAAACCATCAGATCTTATGAGAACGAGGAGAACAGCATAGGGCAAACCACCCCCATGATTCAATTACCTCCACCTGGTCTCTTCCTTGACATGTGGGGATTATGGGGACTACAGTTCAAGATGAGATTTGGGTGGGTATATAAAGCCTAACCCTAAATCACCCCTCTCAAGTTCAAAGTTCCACAGATCTCTAGAGTATGGGCAAAATGCCACCAGTTCCTTTGCTAATGCACAGCAAGAGTGACCTTTGCTCCAGATCCCTACAAGTTCCTCATCTCCATCCGAGACCACCTCAGCTGGACTTCACTGTCCATATCACTGTCAGAATTCTGTTCAAAACCATTTAACAAGTCTCTAGGAAGTTCCAAACTTTCCCACGTCTTCCTGTCTTCTTCTGAGCCCTCCAAACTGTTCCAACCTCCTTCTGTTAGCCAGTTCCAAAGCTGCTTCCACATTTTCAGGTATGCTCACAGCAGTGCCCCACTACCTTGGTACCAATTTGCTGTATTAGTCCATGTTTTTACTGCTATAAAGACTAGGTAATTTATAAAGAAAATCGGTTTAGTTGACTCACAGTTCAGTATGTCTGGGAAGGCCTCAAGAAACTTACAATCATGGCAGAAGGCGAAGAGGAAGTGAGGCATCTTCTTAACAAGGCGGTAGGAAGAAGTGCCCCTTATGAAACCATCAGATCTTGTGAGAACTCACTATCATGAGAACAACATGGGGGAAACCACCCCCATGATTTAATTACCTCCACCTGGTCTCACCTTTGACATGTGGGGATTATGGGGATCAAGATGAGATTTGGGTGGGAACACAAAGACTCACCGTGTCGCAAATGAACAGCATCTGTAGTCAAGCATTAAACTAAGCATTACTACTGAATACAACTACTTCAACGCAGTCATAATTATGGTTATTTAAAATGATTTTTTTTTCAAGACAGAGCTTCGCTCTTGTTACCCAGGCTGGAGTGCAATGCGCGATCTCGGCTCACTGCAACCTCTGCCTCCCAGGTTCAGGCAATTCTCCTGCCTCAGGCTCTTGAGTAGCTGGGATTACAGGCACACGCCACCATGTCCAGCTAATTTTTTGTATTTTTCAGTAGACATGGGGTTTCACCATGTTGACCAAGATGGTCTCGATCACTTGACCTCGTGATCCACCCACCTCGGCCTCCCCAAGTGCTGGGATTACAGGCGTGAGCCACCACACCCAGACTAAAATGATTTTTAAAGATCGGTATCAACAGTGGGAATTTCACACTGGCCAAAGAGAGAAAATTCTGGTTAAAGGGCCTTTGAGGACCAACTCAATGATGTCAACTGGGAGTCACTGACAACTGAATTGCCTAGGGCTGTACTTCTTGGTCCAATATGATCGTTTACACACCGTATGTGTCTACTGAGCACTTGAAATGTGGCTTAAACCCAAGTGTGCTATGAGTATAAAATGTACACAGGGATCTGAGGCCCTAATATAAAAAATGCAATGTAAAAGAGCTCAATAATTTTTATATTGACTACACATTAAAATCATATATTGTGGATTTATTAAATAAAACATTATTAAAATTACTGTTTCACCTGTTTCTTTTCACTTAATTAATGTGGCTATGAAAAAAATTTTAATAAAATATGTCTATTAAACAGCATTGTTCCAGGGCTTCAATGAGACACCAAAATATGTAATCACTCTGTAGGTTAACAATCTGACATCAGTTTACACCAATATCTTTTAAATATTGGTTTAAAATTTATTGAGAAAAAGGCTTAATTCTGCCTAGAGGTAGACTAGAATAAGAAGATCTCTTGTGACAGCACTTGACTTTTTTCTCTTGTCTAAACAATTTAGTTCTGCTCCCAAATTTGAATACTTCAGCAAAGCAAAAGATCTATAATTAACTCAACCTACCTTCCTTAGAAAAATGAGAATAGCTCTTTAAGGGACAGGAGAACACATCCCTGGAATGCCTTATGTCTGATCCCAATGACAGACAGTAGAGAAACTGTAGGAAATACAGCTCCCTCTGGCATGTCATATTTTCAGTGGTTTCAGTGTCTCTTAGAGATTAGCACACTGGGAAACTGCCCAGCTGGCTGGCCCCTTAATCCTGTTCTGGAACTGGCTTTGCCTTCAGTTTTCAAACACACAGGAGTGACTCTAAAACTACACTTATAAACGCATGACTGTGTAGGACTTGTACCACATTCCTGTGTTCAACCCAACTCCTCTCTTTCCCAACCCCCTTCAACATCCATTTAACCGACACTGAGCACCTACTGTGTGCTAGCACTTTTCTATAAACTGCACACACTGCCATATACAAGACAAGGGTTTTTTTTTTTTTAACCAAATTCTGCCCCTTTTGAGGAAACTCAGTTATGCAAGTAACGTGTGCTTTTTCTCGCTCTGACCTCCTAATTTAGAAAAATCCTTTATCTGTCTCTATCACATTATCCTGTTTTTCAGAGCACCGGTGGCACTGCTGAGAAGAAACAAACTCAATTCATGGCAATTAGGCCAGTACCCTGCAAACAAAAGGAAATGCCAGAAATATCCACAGGCATTGTTGTTATATAGGTATAATAGTCTGAACAAAATATTACAGTATTTTAGATTCAATATAAAATGAAAACATCTATCCATAAATAAAATTATCAATGCCAAATGCCTCAAAATCAAAATGTTTTTCCTTCTTGGCCAGCTCCTAGAGCTGACCTTACTGATGAAGGGACTTACTACATTAGGCAAATACCCTTCATTGACAATGATAGTTTTAAAGTGATCTCATCTTAAAATGATGCACCATACTAACACATTATTTCTTCTTTTACTTTTGCTGAGAGGGAAGGGGGAGATGGAACCTCAATACAAGCAAGGTACAAGTTGAGCATTCCAAATCTGAAAGTCTAAAATGCTCCAAAATAAAAAATCCACTGACACAGCACTCAAAAGAAATGCTCACTGGAGCATTTCACATTTCAGATTTTTGGATTTGGGATGTTCAGCCGGGTTAGGGTAAGCATATGCAAAATTCCAAAGTCTGAAAAAATCCAAAATCCCAAACGCTTTGGGTTCCAAGCATTTCAGATAAGGGATATTCAACCTGTAAAATATGATTTGGTATCACTATGCTTTGGCAAAGATGAATAAAATGAAGAAACATTTTAACAAAATAACAAGCTAGATATGCTTTAAACAACTGAATTTCATTTTGATTGTGCTTTCTATTGTCACTAGCAAGTTTGGAATATATAGTATATATTAACATTAAAAGTCAGGTATGCTTGTATGGAATCTATTAACTTGAGAGAAAATTACTCAAATTGAAGAAATACCTGCTTAAAATGGATTTAGAAATACATTTTACTGAACAAAGCAAGCTAGAAAATTAGGCTACTTTATCAGGATTAGAAAGTGCTATGAATTTTAAACACAAAGCTTTTAAAAACAATGCAGAATGTATTTGAGATTATCATCCCTCAATGTCATCATAAATCTTTTCTTCAACAATTGATGATAAGTGGGTAGAGTTTCTTTTTACAGTGACCTGTCTTTCATAAAAGAAGTTGTGTTAATTTTTCTGTGGGGAGTTTTATCGCTAGGTGATTATTTCACTGTAGTACCTGGAGACGCAAGTGCTTCCCATTAGCAGATCCATAGATGGCTGAACTTTGAAACAGCCCTGAATGGAAAGCATTTACCATGTGGAGTCCTAGCGTTGGCCATCCGGGTGACTGCAGTCTCCACTTACCACTTATAAAGACAATGCTGTCTCTCTCCTTCTGTTCATAAACAATTTTCACGTTAAATTCTGTCTGTATTTTTCAACTAGTCATGCCTTCATTTTTATCTTTATTCCTTTTCACTCGGTGACCACCGGAGACCTCGATTCCTCAACAAAAGCAGTATATGCTGGCAAAGGGGAGAGCAACAGAACCCAGAAAACCTCATCTATGGGTAAGGGTGCAAGCAGAAAAGGTCACCATCAAATTTGGCCAGATCATGTTTTATATCACTGGGATATCAGAATAATGCATAAATTCCTGAAGACACACGGGGAAGGAAATGGTTTGTGAAGGGGAACAGGAAGAATGGTCCTGAACTAGACTTTGCAGAAGTTATGCATTAATACTGAACATGCCCACAACCTGGATCCACTCTGCGTATCAACTAGAACTCATCTAGGATCTCCCTGGATGCTACGCACTTGTTTTAAGGGCACTGCTTTACCCACAAATATATAGGCTCACGTGCTATATTTCCTTCACAGCAGAAGGGCTTGGGTTCCTTTTCTAAAACTCTTAAATAGAAATAACATACGACCATACAGTAATCGTGTGTATTTCGGACAAATAGGTTATACTGTACACTTAATACAGAGGTTTTATCTGTCTTGCACAGAACTTCCTATTACAAAACTAATAGGTATGATTTAAAGGCCATTTGTTTTTAGATTTCTGCTCCGCAGAAAACAGAATATAAATAGCTTCTTAACATGTATACTGCCAAAGTTAGGGTTTTTACCTGCTTCCCTCTTCACCTGCATTTTAAATTTTTTATACATATTTAATGTTTTTAATACTACCTGTATAATTGCTTGGAGTGTGGCATTTATTTCCTCCCCTTAAAGTACATGTGAGAGTCTTCTATGTCATAGATATAACTTCTCCCATATATTTCAGGAAAGTTATTAAATGTCAAAGTCCAAAGTGAATACATGGATAACTTAAAAATATAAAACCTCAGTAAGAAAAAAACTCAGCTGTTGAATTTATTACCGAAATGGAAAGTGAGATTCATAATGATACCCTACAAAGTAGAAAGGCATTTGGGGAACGGGTTAGAGACAGTTAACAGTGTCAGCTTAGGCTGGAGATCTATTTCTTTGGTTGTTTGTCACAAATCCATAAATGAACTCTTGAGAAGAGGTTTTCTGGGTTGACTTGGCCCAATGTTTTATATTTAATATATGAAAACTGAAGATGAGGAAAAATTTAAAATATAAAGACCTAAAGAATGTTATAATATAGGAGGAACAGGTAAGACTGGTTTGATCATGACATTTTCATCACAAAACCTGCTAAAAGAATAAAACCCTAGGATTTCCACTCTCTAGGATGTAAATTTAATCCAGTATTCCATTGTTCTGCTACTCACTCAAAAGCTTCTTAGATTCTAGTTAATTCTGATTGACCACCATGGGTGGGGGGGGAGCAGGAGGGGGAGGAGGAGGAGGAGCAGGAGGAGGAGGAGCAGGAGGAGGAGGGGGAGGAGGAGGAGGTGGAGGAGGAGGAGGGGGAGGAGGAGGAGGGGGAGGAGGAGGAGGAGAGTAGGAGGAGGAGGAGGGGGAGGAGGAGGGGGAGGAGGAGGAGGAGGAGGGGGAGGAGGAGGAGGGGGAGGAGGAGGAGGGGTAGGAGGGGGAGGAGGAGGAGGGGAGGAGGAGGAGGGGTAGGAAGGGGAGGAGGAGGAGGGGAGGAGGAGGAGGGGGAGGAGGAGGAGGGGAGGAGGAGGAGGGGGAGGAGGGGGAGGAAGAGGAGGGGAGGAGGAGGGGGAGGAGGGGGAGGAGGAGGAGGGGGAGGAGGAGGAGAGGAAGAGGAGGAGGGGAGGAGGAGGAGGAGGAGGGGAGGGGGAGGAGGAGGAGGGGAGGGGGAGGAGGAGGGGGGAGGAGGAGGAGGAGGGGAGGGGGGGAGGAGGAGGGGGAGGAGGAGGAGGAGGAAGAGGGGGGGAGGGGGAAGAGGGGGGAAGGAGGAGGAGGGGGAGGAGGGGGAGGAGGAGGAAGAGGGGGAGGGGGAAGAGGGGGAGGAGGGGGAGGGGGAGGAGGGGGAGGAGGGGGAAGGGGGGAGGAGGAGGAGGAGTCGTTTTCTCCCTTTCTGGGAATTACTCAGCAACAAAGAAAAGAAAGCTTTGCCGAGACTGAGGAACACAGTAAGACAACAGCTTGAAAGTGTCATGAATCCTCATTTCTGTCACTCAGAGTCCCGGCTTTTCACTGCTGCACACTTCTGCCTCTACATCGGACCAGCTTTTGTTTTGCAGTTCCTACCTTAATCAAGTTTGTAGCACTCTATATCCTTTCTTTCCCAGTCCAAATCCTCCCTAGCCCCATTAAACTGCTTCCTGCAACATGAAATGGCACCGTCGTTGCTTTCTTCCTATTCTGAATATACGAGTGATGACTGGAGCTGCAGTAACCATCTTAGAACCACGAGAGACATGCCAAGAGAGGCGCCGATCCTGACACTGACGATGAGCCAACAGCAGTGACCGGCTCTGCCTCGGAGTTCCTGCCACACAAGGGAAAACTATTTGAGCCACTGTTACCATGATCCGCGCTACGTGGCCGTACTCAATCCTAGCATGGACTGTTTACTTCCACTCTGCTGACCTGGACGTCCAAAGATAGCCTACATTAGTTTACCAGGGGGATCACCACACTTTGCAACCAGGGACACAAGCCAGCCCTCCCTCACACACTCTGTTCTGTGCAGCTCAGGCCCCTAAGGCACCACCAGCTAGGCCTATCCAGGTAATTCCCCACCCCATCTACACGGGTAAATCAGACAGGAGCCAGAGTCCAACTGAATAAAATGTGGAAGGAAAGGACCAAGGAAGAGAGATTTGAAGAAGCTGTTCGGACATATTAGGAAAAGCTAAAGGTGAGAAGCCACAAAGTAGTAGGATCCCTGCTGGAGGACAATCATCTAAGAGATTAGTGAACACAGCGTCTGTACACCAATGTGTCTGCATGTTGCTGAAGAAACAGAGAAAAAGAAACTGTGTTACCTGGCTAGGTGCAGTGGTTCATGCCTGTAATCCCAGCACTTTGGGAGGCCAAGGCAGGCACATCACCTGAGGCCAGGAGTTCAAGACCAGCCTGGCCAACATGGCAAAACCCTGACTACTAAAAATACAAAAACTAGCCAGGCACATGGTGACACATACCTGTAATTTCAACTACTAGGGAGGCTGAGGCATGAGAATCACTTGAACCCAGGAGGCCAAGGTTACAGTGAACCAAGATTGCACCACTGCTCTCCAGCGTGGGTGACAGAATGAGACTCTGTCTCAAAAACAACAACAACAACAAAAACTGTGTTATCAACAAACAGAAATATAAGGAGCTTCAGCAATAGCAGAAAATGAAAGAAGAAACTAAGGTGCAAGTCTTAAAAAGCTAACTGAAGACGACACTGGGCCTGAATGAACTGAGAAATTTTTCTATGTGCCTGCCCTTCACCCCCAACCCTAATAAACTACACACTCTCTGAGAGTCATGCCTGCCTCACTAACTAATTGTTGACAATGCAGCTAGCACAGTGCCCTGTGGATAGTAGAAATTTAATAAATGCTTACAAAATCTGAATGAATTCTGTATTAGACCAGCTTTAATAAAGAATAATATCTATCGACAGGGTGCAGTAGCTCATGCCTGCAATCCCAACACTTTGGGAAGCTGAGGCACTTGGACTGCTTGAAGCCAGAAGTTCAAGACCAGCCTGGCCAACATGGTGAAACCCCATCTCAACTAAAAATACAAAAGCTAGCCAGATGTGGTGATACACACCTGTAGTTCCAGCTACTCAGGAGGCTTGAGGCACAAAATCACTGAACCCCAGAAGCAGATGTTGCAGTGAGCTGAGATCGTGCTACTGTACTCCAGCCTGGGCAACAGGGCAAGACCTTGTCTCAAAAAATAAAATAAAATAATAAAATAAAATAAAATAAAATAAAATAAAAAGTGTCTGTAATGAATATAACTAGATTCTACAATGACTCTACGGCTGCAATTGCCTACTTGTATAAACAAATGGGTTTTTATTTAAAGATTTTCTCTAATACACTTATCTAGCACTTACCATGGGCCAGGCACTATTCTAAGAGCTGTTTAAAAAATAAAGCAGTTACATGACACTTGAGGCTCCTGCTGAAGCCATCTGGCTGGGAAAGCTGTGGAGGTACACATGAAGAAGATGTATTTTCAAGGCTAATGTAAGCAAGAAGGAATTTCCAGAATTTCATGATAGCAATACAGGCTTACATTTCCCAGCACTTAGGAACTTTCCTTAACTATTCTGTCCCATCAGAGACATGTGTGAATGAATACCATGTTCTGGACTGTGTGCTCAGCACTGATGAATGAATCTGTGTCTCTGACTGGACACTACTCCATTCTGAGAGATAGGGAGACATACATGCTGAGAGTTATGTCCAAAATGCTGGAGAGGAGAGGGCTCGCTAGGAGGTGGGATCGGGATGCCAGAACAGGTTAGGAATTCGTGTGGGGTATGACGTGTGGAAGTGAATGAGGTTTCTGTCTCCAATGGCGGGGCTGGAGGAGCCTAGTGGGGACAAAGAGTAGTTTGGTTCCAGTACACTCTAATGAGGGCCGCTGACTAATTGGTAATGTTTGGGCTTTGTTTTCTTGATTTTCATCCTAGACAGTCCACTTAACTGCATAAATTTGTATTAAATTTTTCTGCTGCTTTTTTCCCAGCTATTTATTTAGTCAGAGCATTAATATTAAAAAATCTCAATGGCAACCCAATTTTCAGCCTAAAGAGAAACTTCCTCTTTTCCTGGATTCTGACTTGGGATTTCGGATTTGGGCTACAAATGTCCTGACTTCTTTTCCTTAGGAGAAAGTGGGGGAGGGTGAGGAAAGGATTGTCACCTATGGTCTCAGCTCAATGGATTGTGCTTTCATTGAATATTTTCACAAAGTCCACATCCAGTTCTCATCATTTATTAGCTGGTTTTCCACAAGTAAGGCCACACATTTGCTGAATGTTACACCCTTTAAATAGATTTAAGTTTTAATAGGTTTAAGTGAAAATGTGAGGACCGAACAGTGGAATTTCACACAATAGTCACAGAGATGTGGACGAGGTGGTGTTTAAAGAGATTGCAAGGAAGGTTTTCTAAAATTGGACCACTTATACCTGCATGCTTATGCTCTTACAGTTATGTGTTCACAGTAATCTTGTCTGCTTAAAATTTTATATTCCCACAAAGCATAATCTTCTATGTCTACAGGACTTAACCTAATAACTATTCATTTGCTCTATTCTTTGGTTCAATATTAATAATGATACATGAGAAAAACTTTTCCATACTTTTAAGTTTGGTATGATGAACTTATCCAAAAATACAGATTTTTTTTTTTTTTTTTGTAAATTTGCAGTCTTTTCCAAATGCATGTGCACTGTGAATGGCTTGCAGGGGCATATTCATGCAGTATTCCCCAAACTTGTACGACCATGAGGTGTTTTTTGTCAAAGAAATTTTGATTCAGATATTGTTTAAGAGAAGACAATTCAGAAATCAGTTTTAGCAGAAAATAGTTCCAAACATACAAGCTTTCTTCATTCACTCGGTTGAAGACAAGCGGGTCTTCAGATTAAGCTTTTTAATTTTTTTTCTGTTACTCAGACTAGAGACCAGTGGTGTAATCATAGCTCACTGCAGCCTTGAGCTCCTGTCCTGGGCTCGTGTAATCCTCCCATCTCAGCCTCCCAAGTAGCTATGACTCTAGGTGCACCTTACCATGTCCTGTTAATTTTTAATTTTTTTGTACAGACAGAGTCTTCCTACGTTGCCCAGGCTGGTCTCAAACTCCTGGCCTCCAGCAATCCTCACACCTCAGCCTCCCCAAAGTACTGGAATTACAGGTATAAGCCACTGGGCTTGGCCCGTTTTCAGTTCTGACACTAACTTTTCTACTATTCCAAATCATTCTAGGGCATGTCTTTTGAGTTCATTATGATGACTAGTTCTGAAGTAGACTGCACGAAAGGAAAGTTTAATCTTTTAAACTTTTAAACTGCCTTTTAGTAAAATTTAATTTGAACTCTACAGGGCATAAAACCAAATCCTCGGTTGCTCTGTTTCTTCTTTATCTAGTTATTCACAGACTCTAGCTCTTAAAATAGGTTCATAAATCCCATTAAATTATCAAAAGTTTTCTAAGTCCTTGCACTAAGAAACACACATACACAGAAGATCTTTATAAATCAATGGTTCCTAAGGTATTTTGGAAACTCCCAAGGTATCTCTCAGTTTATAGTAGGATCTTCTTAAATTATTAAAAAAAATGTAATAAACATAATCCACCTTGGTTTTTGAAATAAAAATGTAACAAGGAACCAAAGCCCCATTAAAGTCATTTGTTGTCATTGCACAAAGGATACATGTGCAAACACCCTCTTGTTTTTTAAGAGAGCATACAATTTAATAAGTTAATGTGATTACTATTAAACATTTAGGAAGGTGGTTAGTGTTGGGAATCCATGAGCCCCACCCATTGGGTGCCAGAATGTAGGGATCCATGAGCCCCACGTTGGGTACCAGAATGTAGGGAGCCAGCCCTACATCACCCGTGGGTACCCCAAGTTTGGTGGCAACAAAGGGATGAGAAAAAGACAGATTAAGAAAAACAGTGGGACCAGGGGGCCATCACTTTATTACTCTGGAGGAAACAGTGAAGGCTCCGAGCTCTGATCGTCCACACTGTTTACTGATTACAATCACTTTGATTTATAGGGTAGGGGTGGAGTGATGGTGGAGTGAATCAGTGAGCCGGAAGTGAATCAGTGTGAGCCGGAAGTGAATCAATCAGTGTGAGCCGGAAGTGAATCAGTGTGAGCCGGAACTGGTGTGTCATTCTAAGGATTGGTAACAGTGGCGGTCTGGGAGTTTCACAAAACAAGAACATGTGGTCATCTTTAGCTTATTATCTATGTGCAGCTGGCGGAAATGTGGGCCTTACAAGGAGCCTACAAGTCTGGCTACATCATGGTGCTATGAAGGAATTTTATGTCCTTGAGCACAATGTTTATGGCAACAGAGCCGAGGTCACCCTGCACTGGAACATGAGGCATGGAGAGACCTTCCTCCTCAGAGGCCCGCTGTGGCCTTTCGAAGTTTGTTGTTCCTTGTTTATGTGTTACTCATAACCAATTTATGTAGGCACTCTCTATGTCCTTTCTCCTTTGCTGTTTGCCCAACACTTAGCCCTTTTCTTTCTTCTTTTGTCAGAAAATACTGGGACACCTATTTTCCTAAAGCTAAAAGCTTTAATTTTTTCCAATGAATTAAGAAAAATCAAGAATTGTGGCATTTAAAAGTCATTTTTTATTAAGGATTTCAGAAAGCATGACGCTTCTCGATTTATAAATCAAAGAAACAAGATTTGGTGGGAAAACAAGATTGTTAGGGAGGAGCTAGGTTTTTCTTTCCTTTTCTGCAGTGGTTCCTTTTGCCTTATATAGGGTCTCTGGGGGAATTATATGTGCTTTTAATTTTTTCCCTGAATCTATTTATATTTTGAATGCTTGGCTGTATATTCAGATTCAGATTATCTGCATATATAAAACCACTATCTGACCACAAAGATAAACCAATTATATTTTCTACCTCTAATTATTACATTGAGCAGTTTAATAATGCAATTCTCCAACCTAGAAACAGACTGCATTCCAAAAGTTTGTAAATTCAGAGCTGGCTGCAAATCAGTGTACTTTTCCAGATGTCATGAGCACATTTTACTCTTCCTGCACCTAAGGAATAGTCCTGCCAACCCCTTCTAAGCATTCTTCGTAATGATGTTTTAGGAAACAGGAAGGTCAGGATGTGTCTCACTGCTCTCTCTACAACCCTGAACGCCTCTCTCATCTTCCAGGTTGGGGATGGAGTTCCTCAGAGCTTTAAATTAATAACGGAGTTTAAATTCGATAAGGAATCTCAAGATGGCAATGCAAAGTGGGTTGTTGACGGAAGGGGCAGTGAGGAGTTACGGAAGCTGGGAGTTTCTCGGACACAACTAGGACTACTTCTCACTCCTAAGACCGAAATTGACACTCTTGCTTCGTGGCACTCCCCCCAAGCGCAGACCCACCTGTTTTTCTTCCATTGACCCTCCAGTCTACTTCCCTTTCCACTGCCCCCAGCAGTTGTTTTGGTCTGGCATCTAGCCCACAGTAGTAGAGAAATATTACCTTACAGCTTCTCTCTTACCTAAAACAAGCACTCAGCCCTTAGGCACACAAGCAAAATGAGCAAAAAGGATTCCCCCTAAACTCCAGCTTTGCTTTCCTCATTTTGAACTCATTTGTTGTGGATTCAACTGGAATCCCCAAAATTCCTACGATGAAACCCTAGTCCCTAGCATGTAAGAATGTGAACTTATATGGAACCGGGGTGCTTGAAGATATAATTAGTCAATATGAGGTCATAATGGAGTAGGGTAGGCTCCTACTGCAATATGATTAGTGTCTCTATAAAAAGAACACGGGGTGAAAAGACAGACGTACAACATGAAGAACCCCAGAGGATCACGAAGGCAGAAATTGGGGTGAGACTTCTACAAGCCAAGAAACACCAAAGGTTGCCAACGATCCACTGGAAACAAGGGGAGAGCCACAGAACAGATTCTTCCTCAGAGCCCTGGGAAGGAACTAGACCTACCTTACCTCAGACTTATAGCTTCCAGAAGTCTCAGCTAAATTTCTGTCGTTTACAGCACCCAGTTTGTGGTGATAAGGGGTAGGAGTCTAAGAGTGGGTCTTAAATATGTCAAAGACTAGAATTAGGTCCTTTATATTTCAGAATGAATCCAAAATCAACTCTCCAGGGTATTTCAGCACAGAGCTGAGGCAGGAGAGGAAATTAAAAAAAAAAGAGATGCCATGAAGGAGGAGGACACAGCTAAGAAATTGGCTCTGGGCCTAGGAGAACATTTGTAGGGAAGAGAAGAGAACAGTGCTACTGCCCTAAGACAAAGTGGAGGTTCAGAAGAGGTAAAGGGCCGGGCGTGGTGGCTCATGCCTGTAATCCCAGCACTTTGGGAGGCCGAGGCAGGCAGATGATCTGGTCAGGAGTTTGAGACCAGTGTGACCAACATGGAGAAAATCCATCTCTATTAAAAATACAAAATTAGCCAAGTGTGCCTGTAATCCCAGCTACCTACCTGGGAGGCTGAGGCAGGAGAATCTCTTGAACCCAGGAGGCGGATGTTGCGGTGAGCTGAGATCACCATTATACTCCAGCCTGGGCAACAAGAACAAAACTCTGTCTCAAAAACACCAAAGGTAAAGAAGAGTCCTAGGTGGCCACTTGCTAAGGAAAGAAGAGAAGAGGATGTATAGCATGGGCACTCTCATTAGTAATGTTGTATTGCATACCCAGAACTTGTTGAGAGGATTTGTGTGGTTCTTACAACACACACACACACACACACACACGCACGCACGTGTGCACACGCACGTCAGCCATATGAGGAGGTGGGTATGTGACTGTAGAAATTATTTCACTATGTATATCAAAATGTCACTGTATGCCATAAATATGTACAATTTTAATAAATAAAAATTAAAACTTAAAAAAAGGAGAAAAAGGAAAAATCCTGTAGGGCAGCTGTGAGGAGCGAGGGTATTCTGAACTTCTCTGCCACAGTTCTTGCTAGCTCCTGGTCACAGATAAGAGTCACATTTAACTAAAGGTTATATATATTGGGTCCTATCTGGTACTTCTTTCTGCATTTGTAATTTCTCTAGCAAACAATCTAGAGTTTAGAATCACCTTAACTTTGGAGTTAAGAATAACCTTGCTGTTACAAAGTGCCCGGTAATCGTTATCTTAACTTTACTTGACTAGGCAAAGGAAGCAATATTTTGTCTGAAAAGTCCACGCTGGGGTTTGTTTCCTTTCTAAGCTCCCAAGCACCTGAATTCTCAACAAAGTCTCCAGCAAAATGCTGCTTCCTCTCGTGTGCCCACTGCTTCTGACTCCGGAAAACAGCAGACAGAGCATTCGGTCTTAGCCTTCTCCTAACTCATGACCCCGCCCTTCACCTCTGATACCATTTGCTCTATTCTTGTCCTTCCTCAGTCGCAATTTTATTCCAATTATTTTACTAAGCCTGTCACTACTATCTAATGGATATATTGAGGCAGATACTCCAGAAATGGGTGGGGTCTGGTCACCCCAGAAACTGACCACCTTGTAGAGCATCAGACACATTACACAGACCAAAGACCATGGCTCCGCAAAAGCCTGTGTTACTCTTTGTTACTGAGCACTGATCTCTTTCTGGTTTCTGTGAAAGTTTTTCTTTTCTCTGAGTCAACTGTCTTGAATAAAACGCCAAACTTTTCCACTGTAGCCCTGAAGGAACCAAAGAAAACAGTCAGTGGAAAGGGGTGGGTGTGGCTGAAAAGTATACTCAGTTATAAAGAAGTACCTGATCATCTCATGGGAGCCTGACTTGGCTTTTTTTTTTTAATTATTTCTTCTAAAAAATAAAAAAATACAAAACGGGATACATGTGCAGAATGTGCAGGTTTGTTACACAGGTATACATGTGCCATGATGGTTTGCTTGTACCTATTGACCCATCCTCTAAGGGGAGCCTGAATTTTACCAGGAAGAAATAGAATATCACCTATCCCTGGGTATGCACATAATGACCAAAAAATGAAAACGATACATGTACTTCAAAAATAATTTCAGCAGAAAAATATATTTAAGAGCCACTCAATTTCGAAAATACTGACTACAATGAAAACGTCTCAGAGCAGTTCTAAGGATTTTTATTTTATACTTTTGAATGGCATTGTAAGATTGAATATTGTAAAATAAGGATGCAGAAAAAGGCAGAAAAAGTCTGCTTTTTAATTTTCTAAGTTATCTACTCTACAATCGTAGTTAAAAAAAAACGCAACATCTGATGGATGCACCTACAGGTATCATTACAGACTCTGAGGTAACATGTATGCTTTTTCTTTTTATTAAAAAATAAACAGGAATATTTTAATTATTCACTAGAATGTTAATATCAAGCCAGCGTGATAGCAGCTTACATTCTACAAACAGCCTTTGCTGGCTTTGTGTGACATGGATGATCTAAATTCTTTGCAATTTCGTTGACTATTCAGTGCCTTCTCTGTCGTCCCTGCCCAATTTAGCAGCTGTGTAACACAGGAAACTTACTTTCAATGCCCCAGTTGGTGATAAATATTTTACAAAAAGCATACTACACCACTCACTCTTGGGTCACTGGTAAAGGAAAGCATCATACTGATAATTCAAGGAAAAGCATGAATTTCCTTTTCCTCCTGAATCACTAAAACAAATGTATTAGTTCCCCATTTTGATTTGCATGTTTTATGTTGCTAATGATTTCTAAACCGAAAAATGGCCACTATTTTACCTTCATAGCCTTAATCAGATTTCCTTTAAAACATTAGTATTTTTCCTTGTTGTAAGAACAGAAAAGGAGAGGAAAAGTGGTGAGACTATGCTTTGCTGTGCAATAAACCAGTAACAGGATGAATGGGTGCAGGTCTAATAAACAGAAACAGAGGCACCGGTTCCCAGGCTAGGAAAAGACTTCCTCCTCTTAAATTCCCTATCCTGACAAACGGCACCATTAGGAGGTGAGTCTGCCCTCCCCTTCCCTACTCCGCATGCAGTCACTTACCAAGCACTATCCATTCCACCCCTCAATACACCCCACAGGCAACGGCCCTCCTTCATCTCCACCGCACTGCCTCAGTTCAGCAGCTCCTGATAGTCAGCTGGAGTGTTACCATGGCTTCCTAAGGGCTTTCCTGTCTCCAGCCTAAACACACTGCCCAAAGGTTATGTCCCTAAAATGAAAATCTGATCATCGCTCCCCTTCTACAAAGTATCTGGATTGAGGGTGTCATAATAATCTTTGTCGTCCTGTGTCTGACATACAGCAAACTTCCAATAAATCCTAATGACCGAATGAATGAATGGACGAATGAGTTACTCAGATTATTCATTCCTCAAGCTAAATACTTCCTGTACCCCCAAACAGGAAACTTCAATTTCTTAACATGAACTTGAACTTAAACTCCAAGCTATTTACTAGCTTCATTCCCACCTCTCCTGCCACTTTCCATTTAGTCTCCACCCCACCCAGGCCAGCTTTCTCACCATGACATGTTCTTTCACATCTCGTGTAAAACAGCTGTGATTCTCCACCTGAAATGACTTTCTCTGTATCTGCACCTGATGACTCCTATACAAAGGCCACTTGCTTTGTGAAACCTTCTATGATTCCTTCAGAGGTTAGCTGTGTTCCTGCAGTGCTTGGAAAACGTGTCCCCACATCATCCAAAAATGACAAATCATAAACCCTATTTTTCACTTCTTCACCACACTAAGAGATAATGTCACTTTTTTAAGGCCAGGAGCTATGTCACGCTTACTTTTCTCTCTCTCTTCTTTCTTCTAATCCTTCGCCAATACCTAGAATAGTATCTGATAAACATTATGCCTTCATTAAATACTTACTGGCTGAACACATTCAAGGGAAAGAAATGTCCCGAGGCATTGATGGCAGAGAACGCTGGCCCTTCTGTTCCTGACAGACCTCCTCCTCTATCCCACAGTGCCTCAGTCTTCCCTCCCGCCCTCACCATCCCTCCATCCCTCATTTCCTGTCATTCCGCAACACAGTTTGGAATTGGCGAACTCCCTATTCAAATACTAAATTAATATGTTGAAGATGAAAGGAGGAGAAATCTTGATTCCACCATCAAAACAGTAGAAGAATTAAAAATGTTCTGAGGGACCAAAATTAAAAATATAAATTCTTGTTCTTGAAAAACACCGTACATGTGTTGGTTAGGACCTATAGTGCTACTGACACAAGGCTACATTTTGGTTCTTCTGTATGCTAATCCCGGGGCTGCCCCAGACACCAAACAACAATGTACAGCCTTGTTTATTTGGGAATTCAGGTTTGGCGATCCAAATAAGCACACTACAGTGAAAACTACTAGCACGACCGGTTTGCTACTGTGGACTGCCGATGCTAAAGGTGCTTCCTACCTCGGACTTTGAAGTTCTGAACTACAAATGTGCGTTGAAAGACTTCCTGTGTTAACATCAGGAAAGCCAGATCCTAGATCAGAGGTTCTCATTCCTGTTCACACAGCAAAAGCACCTGGAGAAGTTTTAAAATGCATGTTTTTAAAAGTACGAATTTCCTTGGCTCCGTTCATGAACCCTGAAATCAGAATCTCCAGTAGGAAGATCACTGCAACAGTTCATTAAAGAAGCTCTTCAGGAAGCTCTTATGTGCAGCCCAGGTTGAGAACCCTGTTCTAGACTCCATTTTGACTTAAGTTATTTGTCTTTGGGCAAATTTCTTATGAATTTGACCTATCTGGATCTCGGTTTTCTCACCTGCAAAATGAGAGGTTTGAGGTTAATGAAGCTTCTTTGTATGTTTTAATCTTTATAGTTTTCTAAACGTTTACAATTTCTCTGAGTCAACTTTTGAATGTTTATTTGTTCTGTTTCTCTTGGCTTATATCTGACAATGTACAAATAATGGGGAAACAGCAATGAATTTGTAAACACCTTTCAGTGATTTTTGACAAAAGCAGTGACAGGCAAAAGTTCAATTCGAAAAGTATGTTCTCCACATAATTTATGAGCTGCTGGGCAGACTAAACGTTACCTATACAATCAATGGATTTTATGGGCGTTTTTACAGCCATGTTAAGATTTTTAAAAAGAAGAGGAAAAAGTTCCATGCTATATTTTCCTCTCTTCAAATATGTAGTTTCCTTAGTCTAACAATGACTTTCTGCACATGCTTCCATTAAAGTCAGGACTGCAGAGTAAGTGGATGATTTCAAGAACGCCCCTCACTCAAGTATTTTTACCAACAGCTTGCTGAGCAATTTAACACACAGGGCCCCTAATTTCTTTAGTCTAGTGATGGCAATATAACCTTTGTCTTGCTTCAACCAATTTTTTCCCTATTAACATCTTTCCAAATTAAAAAGAAGAAAATCTTTTTTTTTTTTTCATTCATTTGGCTTACAATGTAATCCGAGAAACCTGCAAATATTTTTTTATAAAGCAAATAAAGAAATATTCACCCATGCAGAAGAAAAGAGAACACAGGAGAATTGCCTGTTCCATTTTATAATATTATGGTACATTGTGTAGTCTTGTGTCAGTATTTATTATCAGTCATTTAGTTTATGATAGAGAATAACTTTTGATTACTGATGCTTGTAGTATTACTCACTCTGTCTTGGACTGTTTGAAGATCTGTATTTTTATTACAAAGTCCAATAAAAATAAAGTGAAAAACCCATAGGTCCCAAAACTGATTCCTGGCTTGTGCTATATGTCACTCCTTTCCAATCTAAAAAGTATTTCCTTCTACTGTTAGTATCTGTCTCTTGCTCATAAGCAAATTTATCTCCTAATGCCTCATTCTTTATGTTAGCCATTAATCTCCCATTGAGAACCTTACCAAATGCTTTTTGCAGATAAAAATATTTAATATCTACTAGATTTCCCCTATCCACAAAACCATCCAACATTGTTGAGAGGGAAAAATCAATCTTTTGTACCTGAATTCGAGTTTGCTGGGTTTGAGTCAAAATATTTTTCTCTAACTTCTTCAGGTCTTCTTAACAGAAAATAATAAGACCGCAGAGCAAGAATGCGATTTCTCTTTACTTTGAATTATATCCCCAAAAAAGAAATGTCAAAATCTCACCCCCGCCCCACCTCACACAGAGGCCTTATTAGGAAAGAGGGCCACTGAAGGTGTCATTAGTTAAGATCAGGTCATACTGACTAAGGTGGGCCATTACATTACTGGTATCCTTATAAGAGAAGAGATACAGAGACATACGGAGGGAAGATGGCCATCTAGTGACAGAGGCAGAGACTGGAGTGACACATCTAAAGCCAAGGGATGTCAAGCACTGATGGCAGACACCAGAAGCCAAAATAGACAAGAAGGGCTTGCCTACAGGTTTCAGAGGGAGCATATGCCTGCTGACACTCTGACTGCAGGCTTCCGGCCTTCAGAACCGTAAGAATACAAATCTGTTGCTTAAAGCCATCTAGTTTGTGGTGCTGTTACAGCGAGCCTAGAAACTAACACACTCCTCTTTTCCCGTGTTTTCTACATTTTGGGGCTCTGTGTATACTAGATTGTAATCTACTCTTAAGTTACACACACACACACACACACACGTGTGACACCTGAATCTATCTGTAAGCATGTCCTAGTGTGTGTGTCTGCATATAAAATGATTTTCTCTTCTACTGCATAGAATCACATTAATCCTGAAAGAGAAGGCCTTGCTAATGTTTGCTGAGTATCACATGCCTTAGTGTAGCTCCATCAGGCTCATTCAGCCTGTGCTTAGAACATCTACCTCCTGATGTGGCACACCCAATTTCTGGGTGGTTCAGACACTGACGAAATTCTTCCTATAATAACTAGCTAGAAAGACATCTTTCCACAATGTCTAAAAGTTGGTCCTAGTCCTACTACTTTTGAGTTAACAGACAAAAATCTTCCTTTATCAGGAGACTCTTCCAAGTATTTGAACATAATGTTACAACCCCAAAGATTCCTCTTCCTAATTAGATGTCCACTTTCTTTCCAACCACTCTTCATAAGAAGGGTTCAATTCACTCATCCTGTGCGGTAACGTCCCTCTAAATATTCTGATACCACTTCCATTCTCCCAAAAACCTCCATCTTCCCTACTCTGTTCCTTCATTCTCAGACTGCCTTCAGCTCTGACACCTCTCCTACTCCTCCATCAGGTGGAAAAGAGAGAGAAACGCTTCTCTTGTCACTCCCCAAGCTGTTCTCTCAGCACCCTAGGTCAGAGAATCTGGAAAACAAGTACAGAACTCAAGCGGCACTTGTATCATAACCCTGGGTAATCTTCTAAGTGCATCACTACAGAAACTTTGACAGAGTTAGGTCAACACAAAAACAGGGAAGCTGCCTGAGAAAAGGTCCTTTAGCTCTGGGCACCCTACCTTTTCTTTTCAGCAAGGAGTTCCGGTGGGCCCATCATAGACAGGTGGCCCTGGGCTTGCTGTCGTTTTTCTCTTTTATATTGATTTGGCCCCCTATACATTTCTGCAAACACCTTGCCTCTCTAATGTCTTCCTTTTCTTGCCCTCAATAGAAAACTACAGTGCAACGTACAATCTCATTCAGGGCCTCCGGAAACACATCGGTGCCTCCACAAGTTAAACACAGCTTGTATATATTCTGTGATATATAGATCAACTGCAGGATAGGCAGGAGGATTGCACGTTAAGAAAAGCATGGAGTTTATAGTCAAAATTCCTTCAGAAAATTCTGCCACTTACTCAATGTGTGGCCCTGGTCTACTCACTTAACTTCTGAGCTTCAGGTTTTCATTTACTAAAAGATGACAGTAAGATCCCTCCCTCCCTATTGGGATTACTACAGAAAGAAATTATAAACTACCAACCTCACATGATTTATTACTTTTTTCATTTATTTGTTCAATAAATACGCATAACCAAGCAACTACCTGGAATAATATACTGAGGGATCCATTGAAGGATCCCGATTTCCCACCATTTTAAGTATTTTCTAATAGATCAGTAACTATGTGGCACAGATATTAAGGAATAAATAACCAAAAGTTAAAATGTTAGGAATTACCGATAAAGGAATTGCAGAATCTCAGACATATGAACACAGGTCTAGCCTCTATGTCATATGCCAGAATTTCACTTAGAAAATAAAATCCCTTAATGTTTAATAGGAAAATATAGCTTTATTTAAAAATTGTTTTTTATATATGTTGATTACAAATGTATCTATTGATGCCCCTGTACATATATGTGTGATACCTGAATCTATCAGTAAGCGTGTCCTAAGCACTTACTATGCACCAGCCTTTGCACCTACGAATTTTTCTAGGCAAGTTATGTGTGCAGGAAGCAGTGCTGTGATTTTTGGAATAAGTTGGGCTACATTTTTCACAATTTCGTACAGTAAAATTTTACGCAGACCAGCATATATGCCACATAAAAAACTAAGCTTACAAGATTTTTCTTTTCTCTTTCTCTTTTTCTTTCTTTGCAGAAGCCCAGCCATGAAGAAACAAAGAAAACAGTTTACGTTTAAATGTATGTCATATACTCAACCTTTCCTTTAAAAGGATATGCATATACCAAAATATAGCATCAGGAGCTCCTGCATTGCTGGGAAGCCAGAAAACATTCTTTCCTCTGTAGAGCTCTGTGTTTCCCACTCAACAGAGGACGGCGAGGGGCCAGGTGGGGGTAAGCTTTATACAACTTTTGCCTGGGGACTTGAATTGAAATCTACTCCATGGAAGAGATAGCAAGTTAATTAGTTTTCACCCTATAAGTCGTCTAATTTCCAGGGCTAGTTTTAAGAAACTGTAAATACATTTACACTTTAAACCTTTTAACTGTTAACCCAATACGAACTATGGTCTTATGCTTCCCCAGTGATGAACTTTCAGTTGCAGCACGACTTTTCATCAATTAAATACTTTTTCCTATGAAAGGCAAGATCTTATTTAAAAAAAAAAAAAAAAGGCCACACCACCACAGGAGTCTAGATGTGCCATCGGGACCAACACTCCTTGACTATACAAAGACTTGCAGCCTAAGATGAGGGACCCGTGTGACTTGCGACAATCTTTAGAAAAAAATCTTAGATATTAATTTGCTACTAATAACTGCAATGTTTTTAGTCTTTTGGTTTCGTTCAGCAAGTTTCCCGCTACTTTTCCCCTTCATTTTATTTTTTAATGGCTTCCCCTATATTCTCTTATTTCTCTGCTTCCTCTCATTGTTTCTGTATTACTTTGATCTTATTGGGTGGAATTTTGAATGTTCCCTCCCCGGATTCTACCTTTTTCATGTTTCATTTTCTACACGTTGCAAAATTCCAGCCAAGTTCAAAACTCATTTTGCATTCCTTCAAGGTCCGCTTTTCTCAAGCCCCATATTTTTGTGTTAGTTCTCTTCCCACAGATCTTCATCAGCAATTCAAACCTGATGACATTATGATTGCATCTTTAGTGCTTTTCTACTCCAACCTATTTATCATGCCTGCATTATTTCCAAAGATAAGGTCTAGAGTAACTTCAGAGCAGAGCTTGTTAGCTGTTGCGTGTGTGCGAACAGCCCACCGCTACCGAAAGATAAAGCCACTTTGCTATATTCTGGCATTATTCTTAATGTGTGCATTTGCTGGGCTGAAATCCCTTAGCAGCAGATTGACCTGCTTTAGACTTCTCTTTTCTGTAAGCATGTTTCCCTATCTTATTTCCTATCATCTTGTTCTTGGATTGTGCAATGAAAAAAAGTATAGCTCTCATTTTTCTTCTCTGGTTATACTCCCTTCAAATTGTTTGCTCCTACTTTGGTTCCTCCTGTATTTGTACTTCCCTAACTACATTCCCTCTAATGTACATGGGAGATCAATTTTTCTTCAACCCCAAAACAAAGCAAAAAGTTCTCCCTGGTTCTCCCGTGCCTCCAGATCCATCTCCACATTCTTACAAATCATTAATATCCTTGTAATGCCTTACATTACTTTAGAAATACAATATCCTCGCTAAAATATAAATTCTCTTTTTGTTCAATTAAAATAAACGTTTGCTCTCTAAAATAACATGTTCAAACTCTGCAAGATTGTGGTACACCTCAAAAGAGGCATCTAAGTTTTCAAATTTCTCTTTGTCTCTTTTCACTTTTCCTTATCTCCATCTTTTTTCTCTCTTTCACTCATTCATTGGTGCATATGGAAATACATTCTTAGGATCTACTATATGCCAGGCTTGATAGCAATCGCAGAGGAATAAAATTAAGGAAGGTGCAGTCCTTAGCCTCAGGGAAGATCAAAGTTTTGCACACACACACAAACAAAAACAAATGTAACAGGTGAAACACTTGATACTGATACTATGTAACAAATGCTACTGGTATTTACACCTGTCCTAGGAGTATAACAGCATGATCAATTAATTAATTCTGCCTTTGTTGTATGATCAATAGGAGGCTTAACAGAGTACAGAAATTTTATTTAAATCTTTTAAAATGGCCAAGGAGAGGGAACAAAGCTGTAACAGACAGAGGAACTGGTAAAACAAGGAAGTACCTGGAATGACGGCATAGAATATAGCAAAAAGATCTAATATTCTAACTGTATCACATAAGAGTACCGACTTCATAGGATTGCTGTGAAGATTGAATGTAAATGTGCATAAATCTTCAAAACACTATCCAGCTCATAGTAAATGCTCAGAACACTTTAGCTGTTATCGTGTTGCTGTTGTATTATAGATTATACATTTTTCATCTATTTAAAATGCTTTCATTTGTTTTGGTTCCTGCCTTTGTTCTGGATAATTGTAGCTGCTGATTAAGTGACTGCCAGTTAAAAGATTTTTATTTGGATACATGTCTGAAGAGCTGATGTTGCTGCTATGGCTTCCAAAATAAAAAAAAAATTAAAAGAACTGATATGTAAACATGGCTGAAAAAGAAACTATCAACAGAGTAAACAGACAACCTACAAGATGGGAGAACATTTTTGCAAGCTATTCATTCAACGAAGGTCTAACTTCCAGCATCTCTAAGGAACTTAAACAAATTTACAAGAAAAAGCAAACAATCCCATGAAAAAGTGGGCAAAGGATATGGACAGGCACTTTTCAAAAGAAGACATACATGTAACCAACGATCATGAAAAAAACTCAACATCACTGATCATCAGAGAAATGCAAATCAAAACCACAATGAGATACTATCTCACACCAGTCAGTATGGCCACAATTTAGTTGTCAAAACATGACAAATGCTGGCGAGGTTGTGGAGAATAAGGATCTACTTTCCACTGTTGGTGGGAGTGTAAATTAGTTCAGCCATTGTGGAAAACAATATGGTGATTCCTCAAAGACCTAAAGACAGAAATACCATTCGACCCAGGAATCCCATTACTGTGTATATACCCAAACAAATATAAATCATTTTATTATAAAGACACATGTATATGTATGTTCACTGCAGCACTATTCACAATAGCAAAGACATGGAATCAATCTAAATACCCATCAATGATACATTGGATACAGAAAGTGTGGTATGTATATATACACGATGGAATACCGTCCAGCCATAAAAAAAGAATGAGATCATATCCTTTGCATGGACGTGGATGGAGCTGGAGGCCATTATCCTTAGCAAACCAATACAGGAAGAAAACCAAGTACCAACTGTTCTTACTTATAAGTGGGGCTGAATGATAAAAACATATGGACACATCAAGAAAAACAACAGACACTGGGGACTTTTGGACTGAGGAGGGTGGAAGGAGGAAATGGATCAGAAAAAAAACAATGAATGGATACTAGGATTAACATCTGGATAATAAAATAATCTGTACAACAAACCCTCATGACACAAATGTAACTATGTAACAAACCTGTACTTGCACCCTTGAACTTAAAAGTTAAAAATAAAATTAAAAAAAAATAAACATGGGGAGGCGTATACCAAAAACATATCATTAACTGGACTACATCTAATTGTGATTCTCAATTAGTCATTCTTTTTATACTTTTGTTTTTGAATACAGAGCCAAGTGTTAGCAAAGTAAGTTCAAATATAAGATTCATTGAATATTTCTGCTAATATAGTAAGCTTTGGAATCAGTACAGAAAGAAATCCAGCTCAGTGTTATGTACCTCCCCTACAGCTACACCAAATGGTTTTGAAAGGTTATGCTCTAAATAATGCCTTATAAGAGTCTAGAAAAAAAGATTCCATTATGTTCCTTTCTTACTGAGGTAAGATGGAGAAGGAAGGTATACTAGTATTTTTCAATAACTTGCAAAGTAGTTTATTTACAGTTTATGATGCATTCACATACTGTGCTGCATTTGAATTGATAACCAGCTCAATTTATTTGCTTAACATCACAAAATATGCAAGACAGAACAAGAGTTCTGGTCTTCTTATGGACTGTGTTCCTTCCTTTAAAACATTTTGAAAGATTTCTAAACAAGATTAAACCAATCATCCTTACAGTTTAGACTACTAACATTTAGTTGACCAAAGATGGTTAACAGAATTTTACTTATAATGATGTATAATACTAGACTAACACAGTTAGGTATCTGTACCTAGTCTCATTTCAAAGAATTTTTTTTGGCCATAATCTAAATGGCTACAACATTATTAAATAAATTATTATAAAAATAATGATAAACCTTTTTCCTTTGAGATTCTGATTCTAAATTAATGGGAAAACACAAGCAGAGAAGAATTACAGACATAACAGAATGTTACCAGACTTGCCCTCCTGCTATAAATAACAATAAAACTCAGGCACTAAAAAAATTAAAAGCTCAAAATACAGACCTTTGAAATAACCCAGCTGTACAAAATAGCAGATAAGGACTTTAAATCAGCTATTACAAATATACTCAATTGCTTAAAGGAAAATATGATCTCAACCAGTGAAAAAATGGGGACACATCAGTGGAGAAATGAAAATTATAAAAAAGAATCAAATGGAAATTCTAAACTAAAAATGTACAGCAGCATACATTTCACTGGATGTGCTTAAAAGCTGATTTGAGATAGAAAATAAGGATCAAAGTGATGGTGGCAGTGGCCCATCTGCAGCAGCCACCGTGGGTATGCCAGCTGCAGCAGGGCAGGTGTGGCTGGGGCTGTGCACTACACAAAGCTAGTGAGGGCTGGAAACAAGTGAGAGCTTCACCCTTTACCATGATGGTAGGGCAAGAGCCCCATCCTCCCAGGGGCAGCTGCAGCCACCCAGCTGCATCTCTGGACCCAGGCATCCCTGTGCCTTTAAGAGCCTAGGAAGCCCCCTACCCATGCAGGCTCAGAAGTACCTGCTCCCACTCCCTGGCCTCTCCCGGGTCCTGGTGCCTGCTCCAATGTGGAGCAAAGTTGTGGCCAAGCCCAGGTGCTGCCACAATCTGGCTGTGTGTGCACATGTTCATGGTGGCACTGACACACCAGACTCCCACCACCTCAGCCCCTTCCGGACTTTCGGCAACAATAAGCATAGGAGAAAAGCCGAGGGGCTAAGGGCAGCTTGGTGTGTGTCTGCAGGCGCCCCTCAGTGTGAACAGCCTGAATGCCATGGACAACATGGTGATGGTGGTGGGAGGCAGACAGGTTCCTAGGAAGAAAGGGATGGGCCCCTGGTGAAGCCCCACCTTCAAGCCAGGGACGGCCTGAGGCCAGGGGTCCATGCCGCCAGTTCTGGATGAAGGCCACAGAACTTCACTGATGGCTGTTCAGGCAATCAGATGGTACTTTTTCTAGGGCCATCCATGGCCACCCATGGACCAGTCAACATGCACTTCCTCTATTCTGAGCACATAAAAACCTCAGACTCAGCCAGAGTCACACACTCCCAAGGATAACCTGCCTATGGAAAAGAGCTACCCACTACATGTCTCCTCTCCACTGAGAGCTGGACACTCACTGGGACAACCTGCCTGCAGAAGGAGCTATCCACTTTAAGTCTCCTGAGAGCTGTTCTGTTGCTTCATGAAGCTCCTATGTGCCTTGCTCACCCTCCAGTTGTCCTTGTACTTCATTCTTCCTGGACACAGGACAAGAACTCAGAACCCACTGAATGGCAGGACTAAGTGAGCTGTAACACAAACAGTGCTGAAAAACACCCCTGACAAGCCACATTATAGGTAATAAAAAGGAAGAAGGAGCTGTGGCCCTTCTGGGAGCCCAGACTTTGGGGGTCCCAAGCTAGAGCTCTGACATCTGTACAACCCTCTTTGGGGCTCTGTGCTTCCTGGTATCTCAAAGTTTTTGGGCACCATTGTGTTCCCCTTGTCCAGACACTGGTGTTTGCAGAGGAAGCTGCATATGTCTGGTCTAGCCGCAGCCTCACATGGAGCCTGCACCTGGAGCTGCCTGCCCTGCCGCAGCTGGTGTGCCTCGCTGTGCGCAGAGGCTGGACCTTGCATGCACTCGCTCACATATCCCTTGCCACTCCGTGCCTGGCTTGCTTTGGCAGGTGTCGGTTCCAGGCCAGTAGTGTAAGTGAGGTGGAGCCTGCCAGGCTGACTGGGTGGAAGAAGCCCAGCAGCCAGAAGCAAAGCTCAGGCAGGAGCACGTGGAGGTTTCTGACTGGCAAAGCGACACCCTAAAGATCCTGTGACGACCTTGAATAAAGATCCATGTAACCCATCAGGAGAACAGAGGAGAAAACAGATTAAAAAATAAAACAAACAGGACATCAGTAACCTATAGGGTAATATCAAGTAGTCTAACACTCATGTACTTAGAGTCCGAGAAGGAAAGACCAATAGAATGGGGTAGAAGATGCGTTTAAAAATACGGTTTTGAAAATGTCCTAAATTGATAGAAAACATCAATCTCCTAATCTAAGCAGCTCAGAAAAGTTCAGGATAAATACAAAGAAAACCATGGTTAGGTAGATTGTGGTCAAATTACTGGGAAAACAAAAAAGACAAAAGGAAAATATTGATTGACCATAGTCAATCAATGTATATAAGATGTTATATACAAGGAAACAAGAAGAAATGGAATTCCACGAAATTGAATGATTTATTTAAAGGCTGAAATAAGAACACTCCTAACCCAGAAATCTGTAGTCAGCAAACTATCCTTAAAACGGGGTTGAAATAACATTTTCAGATGAATAAAACCAGAAAGAACTCAGCACCAGCAGACGTGTACTGCAAGAAAATACCTGTGGAAATTTCCCAGACTACATTATATAAGATGGAAACCCATATTTATAGGAAGAAATAAGGACTGAAGTGATACATTTATGGGAAGACATAAACACTAGCTTATCTAAGTTTTTTCTTCGTTAATGTCCTTAAAAGACAAACAACTGTTTAAAAAGTCACTTCATTGTAATAAGAGGTTTATGACATTTATAGAATAGAAGAGTATTAACTCAAAGAACTAATGAGAATGTAAATTAAACTGTTGTAAGGTTCTTACATTTGTGACATGTAGAGTTTAACATTAATTCAAAGTAGACTGTGATAAATTAAGAATGCACTCTGTTAGAGCAACCACTTAAAATTTTTTACAAAGAGTTTATAGATTAAAAAGCCAACAGAAGATACAAAATGTTACAAAAATAGCTGATGCTGATGAACTCAAAAGGTGGCAAGAAAAGAGGAACCAAAAATAGATTCAAACAAATGGGAAAAAGTTTGCGAGATGACAGACTTAACTCCTACCATATCAATAATTATATGAAACATAAATGAATAAAACATTTGAAAAAGTAGAAACTGTCACAATAGATTAGAAAAGAAATGCCTACAAGAGATAAATTTTAAATATATAGCCACAGATGGGTTGAAAATAAAAGGATGAAAAAATACATACCATGCAAGTATTAAACACAAGAAAGCTGGTGTGGCCAGATGAATATTATTCAGTAGACATTCAGACAAGGACTAGTATCAGAGAGAAAAAGAAACATTTCATAATGACAAATGTGCTCCTTCAATAGGGAAACAGAACAATCCTAAAAGTGTATGTACCTAACAAGAGAGCTCCAAAATACATGATGAAAAAACTGACAGACCAAAGGGATAACCAGACAAATCCACAATCATGTTTGGAGACTTTAATACTCTCCCAGTAATAAATAGAACCAGTAGGCCAAAAAGAAAACAAAACCGGACCTGAAAAGCATTACCAACCAATTCGATCTGTCATTTGCTCTAACATCTGAAACACACATTCTTTTAAGTGTGGACTTGAAGCATATAACTAAATATAACCATTAAATGAGCTATAAAATAACTATTTTTTTTTTTTTGAGACGGAGTTTCACTCTTGTTACCCAGGCTGGAGTGCAATGGTGCGATCTCAGCTCACCGCAACCTCCGCCTCCTGGGTTCAGGCAATTCTCCTGCCTCAGCCTCCTGAGTAGCTGGGATTACAGGCACGTGCCACCGTGCCCAGCTAATTTTTGTATTTTTAGTAGAGACGGGGTTTCACCATGTTGGCCAGGATGGTCTCGATCTCTTGACCTCGTGATCCACCCGCCTCGGCCTCCCAAAGTGCTGGGATTACAGGCGTGAGCCACCGCACCCGGCCTAAAATAACTATTAATTCCAAAAGACAAAAGAGTCTTACAATGGCTCTCTGAGGATAACAGAATCTTAAATTTTAAAGCAACAATAGGATATCCATAAAGCACAAAATATTTGGAAAGTAAATATCTCACTGTAAATAACACTTTAAATAACAAAAGAAATCACAAGGGAAATTAGAAAATACCTTTAACTGAAAAGTAATAAAAAAGCAACAAAATTAAAAATTGGCTCTTTGAAAAGATTAATAATTGGCAAAGACCTAGAATGAACAAGCAGAGGAAGAGGAAAGAAACCAAAAAGGACCAGTATCAGGAATAAAGAAAGAGATATAACTACAGATCCCACAGATACCAGAACAGAAGAACATATTATAAACAACATTATGCCAATAATTTTAGCAACTAAGTATACTTATGCAATGAAATACTTGTAGGCAAACTCCTTAAGATCTGCCGTGTATTATTTTTAGTGAGGGCAAAAACAAAGCACAGAAGAGTACACACTGTGTGAATAGATAACGTTCCAATACTGGCAAAGCTCAGTATGATGATAAAAGTGGAAAAGTGGTTACAGCTGAGACAGCAGATGAGCTGAGTGGCAGTTACTATAAAAGGACACAAAAAGTATTTCTAGGAGGACGGAAATGTTCTATGTCTTGAAGAAAGGAGTGGTTACAGGTGTTTGTAAACGGCCAAACTCATCACACTGTCTACACAGCATCTGAATTTTACTAAATGCAAATCTGCCTCAATGAAATTGATTTAAAGAAATAATTTTACACCACCACAGAAGTAGAATACTGAATTTAGTCAGAAATTTTTAAATTACTTTTTGAGGGATTCTTTTGTGCAAGTTACATATGAAATTGGAACAAGAATATAAAAGTATTTAAAAATGTGTAAAGTTCATCACCGAGTACCTCAATTCTATTATACAACTTCTTAACAGAGTAGGAAGTATTAACTATGGGCCAAGAAGTATGCTACATGCTTTCATATACCTCACAGAAACTGTATCTTTCATTCATGATGAAACCAGTGTAAGCCTTGGGAAATAGCTGTGTTGCAAGTGAAAAAGCAATAAACCTGGAGCCAGAAGACCTGGGTGTTCATATAGTGATACAGGTTATTTATTGGCTTTGTGACCTTAAGCAAGTCACACAATCTTAGATTTCTTCTACTCCAGGACTGATGTGAGCACTAAGGCATATTGTATCAACGCACCTAGTAAAGCACACCATGAATACAGTTTTATTACTCACAGTAAGTGTTCATTAAACACTGCTTAAAGGAAGAAAGGAAGTGGTAAACAACATGAACAGAGAAACAAGCAGACAGGTAAAGATAAAGGGACATGTTTATAGTCACATTCTTTTCGGTGCACAGGATGGGTAGAGGGTGGGAAAGAGCTTCCAAAGCATGATGAGCTAATATTACATTACTATCATGAGTACTAAGTGCTGTGGGTAGGACAGGGTTGGCTGACCTCCCAGAATGAATACACTTTCATTGTGACCAGGATAACAGCTGGGTAACAGATATCATAAGATTGGCTCCAATGTTACCCTGAGGAGTATCTCAGGCTCATGTGCACAACCAACAGTGTGGCTACCACAAACCATGTACGATATGTGGCTGCTGATATTCGTTTCCAAACTTTTACTTTGTCACATGGGCTAACAATCACTTGTGCTGGCAAGGAACATGAAAAGGGTGCTACGTGTATACCAAGTAGCCTCCAAGGGGCTTTTCCCAGATTCCTCACAGGCATAGTGAGTCTTCTACTCTGAACCTTTGAAATGCCAACATCACTGATGAACAATTGTTCGACGTGCTCCATTCCTGGTCATCTTTAGGTTTTTCTGAGATTTTGCTCTTGAACAACAAGTGCAGATATTTTCTGGATACAGCAGCGGTGACCAAAGCAACAGCACCATTGATGACTAGCAGGCTGATTTTCAGAAGAGTTCCAAGGAATGATCTACTAGGCCTGCCAAAGCACTCAAAAAGTACACAAGAGTGTACAATGCGTAGGGTGACTGCAATGGCTGGCCCAGATTCAAGACCAGAGAAACCAGGTATCCTCATCCAAATATAGGGCCTCTAGAAGGACACTTAGAAATTTAACACTCAAAAAACAATAAAGGGGATATCACCACCGATCTCACAGAAATACAAACTACCATCAGAGATTACTACAAACAACTCTGTACATAAAAAAGTAAACCTGGAAGAAAGAAATGGATAAATTCCAGGACACTTGCACCCTCCCAAGCCTAAATCAGGAAGAAGTCGAAACCCTGAACACACCAATAACAAGGGCTGAAGTTGAACCAGCAATTAATAGCCTATCAACCAAAAAAAAAGCCCAGGTCCAGATGGGTTTACAGCTGAATTCTACCAGACATACAAAGAGGATCTGGTACCACTCCCTCTGAAACTATTCCAAACAATACAAAAAGAGGGAATCCTTTCCAAATCATTTTATAAGACTCATTTTATAAGACCATTTTATAAGACCAATTTTATCATCCTGACACCAAAACCTGGCAGAGACTCAACAAGAAAAGAAAACTTCAGGCCAATATCTATGATGAACATAGATGTAAAAATCTTCAATAAAATACTGGCAAACCCATTGCAACAGCACATCAAAAAGCTTATCCATCACAATCAAGTAGGCTTCTTCCAGGGGATGCAAGGCCAGTTCAACAAACCCAAGTCTATAAATGTAATCCACCACATAAGCAGAACCAGAGACAAAAAACACGATTATCTCAATAGATGCACAGAAGGCCTTCGACAAAATTCAACAGCCCATTATGCTAAAAACTCTCAATAAACTAGGTATTGATGGAACGTATCTCAAAATCATAAAAGCTATTTATGACAAACCAACAGCCAATATCATACTGAATGGGAAAAAACTGGAAGCATTCCCTTTGAAATCTGGCACTAGACAAGGATGCCCTCTCTCACCACTCCTATTCAATATAGTACTGGAACTTCTAGCCAGAGCAATCAGGCAAGAAAAATAAATAAAGGGTATTCAAATAGGAAAGGAGGAAGCCAAATTGTCTCTATTTGTGGACGACACGATTGTATATTTAGAAGACCCCATCATCTCAGCCCAAAATGTCCTAATAAGCAACTTCAGCAAAGTCTCAGGATACAAAATCAATGTGCAAAAATCACAAGCATTCCTATACACCAATAACAGACTTAAAGAGAGCCAAAGCAAGAACAAACTGCCATTCACAATTGCTATAAAGAGAATAAAATACCTGGGAATACAACTAACAAAGGATGTGAAGGACCTCTTCAAGGAGAACTACAAACCACTGCTCAACAAAATAAGAGAGGACACAAACAGATGGAAAAACATTCCATGCTCATGGTTAGGAAGAATCAATATTGTGAAAATGGTCATACTGCCCAAAAAGTAATTTATAGATTCAACACTATCCCCATCAAGCTACCACGACCCTTTCACGTAACTGAAAAAAACCACCTTAAACTTCATATGGAACCAAAAGAGAGCCTGCATAGCCAAGTCAATTCTAAGCAAAAAGAACAAAGCTGGAGGCATCATGCTACCTGACTGCAAACTATACTATAGGGCTACAGTATCAAAACAGCATGGTACTAGTACCAAAACAGAGATATAGACCAATGGAGCAGAACAGAGCCCTCGATAGCAACACCACACATCTACAACCATCTGATCTTTGACAAACCTGACAAAAACAAGCAATGGGGAAAGGATTCCCTGTTTAATAAATGGTGTTGGGAAAACTGGCTAGCCATGTACAGAAAGCAGAAACTGGACCCCTTCCTGACACCTTACACTAAAATTAACTCCAGATGAATTAAAGACTTAAACATAAGACCTAACAACATAAAAACCCTAGAAGAAAACCTAGGCAAAACCATTTAGGACATAGGCACAGGCAAAGACCTCATAACTAAAACACCAAAACCATTGGCAACAAAAGCCAAAATAGACAAATGTGATTTAATTAAACTCCAGAGCTTCTGTGCAGCAAAAAAAAACAATTTTGGTGAACTGGCAACCAAAAGAATGGGAAAAAAATTTTTGCCATCTAGGCATCTGACAAAGGGCTAATATCCAGAATCTACAAAGAACTAAAACAGATTTACAAGAGAAAAACAAGCCCATTCAAAAGTGGGTGAAGGATATGAACAGACACTTTTCAAAAGATGACATTTATGAGGCCAAAAACATAAAAAATGCTCATCATTAGAGAAATGCAAATCAAAACCACATTGAGATACTATCTCACACCAGTTAGAATGGTGATCATTAAAAAAATCTGGAGACAACAGATGTGGGAGAGGATATGGAGAAATAGGACTGCTTCTACACTATTGGTGGGAGTGTAAATTAGTTCAACCATTGTGGAAGACAGTGTGGTGATTCCTCAAGGACCTAGAAATAGAAATTCCATTTGACCCAGCAATCCCATTACTGAGTAAATATCCAAAGGATTATTATAAAGACACATGCAAATGTATGTTGATTGCAGCACTGTTTACAATAGCAAAGACCTAGAACCAACCCAAATGCCCATTGATGATAGACTGGACAAGAAAAATGTGGCACATATACACCATGGAATACTATGCAGCCATAAAAAACAATGAGTTTGTGTCCTTTGTAGGGACATGGATGAATCTGGAAACCATCATTCTCAGCAAACTGAGACAAGAACAGAAAACCAAACACTGCATGTTCTCACTCATAGGTGGGTATTGAGCAATGAGAACACATGGACACAGGGAGCTGAGCATCACACACTGGGGTCTGTTGCAGGGGAATAGGGGAGGGACAACAGGGGTAGGGAGGTTGGGGAGGCATAACATGGGGAGAAATACCAGATATAGGTGACAGGGGGGATGGAGGCAGCAAACCACATTGCCATGTATGTACCTATGCAACAATCCTGCACGTTCTGCACATTTACCCCAGAACCTAAAGTGCAATAAAATATATATTTAAAAAAAAAAAAGGAAATTCAACACTCAATCGTAATGTCATGTGGTAAGTTATATGACAGGGCTTTTAACTGAATGCTGCAGGGACACACAGAGGAGATAATAAGCCAAGCAGTAGGGGAAGACACGGTATCAGGAGAAATGATTCCTGAAAAAGGTGGACTCTGAACTGAACCTGGAGATGTTGAGTTATGTGGGCAAAAAGCATTCTAGGAAAGAGGCACAGAACATACAGAGACTCGAAAGAGTTGGATGTCACCGTTTGCAGAGAACTGCAAGTAATTCTACATGGCTGGAGAAAATGGTGTGAAGGGAAAATGAGATGACAGAGGCACAGCCAGGGGTCTTAGGAAGGAACTTTGTAAAATAAGAATCAAGAAATTTACACTTTATCTTGAAGATGAAGGGAAACCACCGAAGACATTTTAAGCAAGCAGTGCCGTAGTAAAATCAGCATTAAAAAAACCTGTGGCAGCAGCGTGGAGAACAGACTGGAGGGGAACAAAAGTCAAGAAGACAGGCGAACAAGTGAAGTCATTCTTGTGGAGGAGGATGGTGGCCTAAGGAAGCAGCACTCAGAACGGAGGGAAGATGTGTCAGACACAGCAAAGAGCTCTGGAGAGAATTCTCAGGACTTCTTCTCTGATTTATATGAAGGTGAGAAAAAGAAAGAACCAAGCATGACTCCTAGGCTGCAAGCTTGGATGTCTAAATGGAAAGACCTGCTGTTCACAGAGATAAAGAATAAGTCAACTCATATTGGAAAGTGTAAAAAACAATGATACTGCACTAAATTTCAAAAAATTAACACAAAGGCAGAGGCTGCCCCAGATAGTATGGATACGTATCTCCAAGATCAATGAAAAACTTAAATTCAGAGAGAAGTCAGCGTTAAAGAAATTTCCGTCTAACATATGTTGATGAGTGAATAATCAAAGAATAAAACAGAAGGCAATTCACTAACAAGAGAGCCATCTACTGCCTTATAAGCATAGTGCAGCAATGAAATGCCACCAAAAAAAAAAAAAAAGTGGAAGAAAGCCAGGCATCTTTGACCACTTCACATTGAACATGTTTTTACAAAGTTATCTGGTTCCTCCCACAAAAAAATTCCAAGTGGTTAACATGTTTAATAGCTAAATGCTTTCACGTAATTAATTTCTCCTGAAAACATCAATCCAGTAGAAAACATCGTATGAATATAAAACACTTACCTGCCATCATTGCTATCATACTGGCTTTGTAGACATTAGTAAGAGATCCAAGTTCTCCTGTTGCTAATATAGTTTTAAGATGAGCCTCTCCACAGGCCTTGCGAAACTGACGAATCTCATCATACAGGGCTGGGGAAGAATATAATTGAGGCAGTTACAAAGCAGGCAAGTGATAACATAACTTGGCAGCCGTTTAGCGCTGGTAGAACCCATGTCACATTTAGGAAACATAAAACATTTGTCACTTTCTAAAAATCACCCCAATTTAACATTGCCTGGAGCATTCTGTTGCAGTTCACATCCTGTTACAAGGAATGCTTCGTTTGCTACCGTGAAACCGTTTCTTAGCCCTGGCCTGAGGTCCAGAGACATAGAGCTTTCTAAATATCATGATAATGACATGCAAATTATAAATAATTTCTGTCTTGTCCATATGATGCTTGCTTCCCACAAAAAACAAATGTAGCTACCATACGTACAGTGGTGTACCACTTTGCAAAGTAATAAAAAAAAAATCTTAGGTTCTTATTAATTCTTCCATTCATAAGTAATAGGTTCTTTGTTTGAAATATAATAAAGGACATCTTTCTTGGGTTATGTTAAGGAAACGAAAGACATGCCAGCTTGCCCCACTACCTGCCAGAGTGTGTCTAGATATCTGACTAAGAAGTGTTGGGCCTGGCCAGGTAGTGTTGGACACATGTGCACAAAGCCATCTTTAGGGAAGCTCGGAGATGCTGCCTTGAATCTGATATCCCCTGACCCCATGACCCCAGTACCACATCTGGCTTTGGAGGGTTCCCCATTGTGCCCAGATTTACTTCATATTCAAGGTAACAATTTATATGAAAGGTAACAAGATTTTAGTAAGTAAATTAGACCAAAATCATGGGTATTAAATTTTTAAAATGACTTAAGTCTTTTGTCAATGACACCAGTGAATTCCGGCTTTTACCTTGTATCAGGCTGGCCACTCTCCTTTCTTAAACTCAGGCTACTGCTATGGTATCAGGACAAAGGCTTTTTCTTTCCTTTGTATTTGAGTATCTTTCACTAGGAAGTGGTTTTTTAGGTTTGGTTTAGTTTAGTTTTGTTTTTTGGACAGAGTCTCACTCTTTCAGCAGGCGCCAGGCTGGAGTGCAGTGGTGCAATCTCAGCTCACTGCAACCTCCACCTCCCAGCTTCAAGCAATTCTCCTGCCTCAGCCTCCTGAGTAGCTGGGACTATAGGCATGTGCCACCACGCCCAGCTAATTGTTGTATTTTAGTTAGAGACGGGGTTCCATTATGTTGGCCAGGATGGTCTCCATGTCTTGACCTTATGATCCACCCGCCTAAGCCTCCCAAAGTGCTGGGATTACAGGCATGAGCCACTGCGCCCAGCCGGAAGTAGTTTTATGAGCACAAACCAAGCAGAAGGGAAACATTCACAGTAAGGGTTGGGTAACTATTTCTTAAAGCTAAAATGAGACTTCTATAATGCATAGGTTGACCAAAGTCCATTAACAAGATGCATAATTAGCCTCGGTTAGCAAACTCAGTTAAAACCACAAGAGCTGTAACAACCAAATAAAACTTGCCTTTTCAATCCTAGAAAACATGAACTTAACTTCAAGCTCAGAAGTGAAAAATGAAGAGAAATGAAAGCAAATATTCTATTCCAAGATGCTCAGTAAGTTTAGAGAGTTTGTTACCACTGAGAGACGGAACCCATAGAAGGTTCTTCAATAAAGAACAGACGATTTTCACACATCCTTAGTAACGTGCAGTTCTGAGTACTAGGGATGATCTGAGATGCCACACTACCTACCTTACCCTGCCCGTCCACCTAACCTGGGAGAAAATCATCCTACTTATGCCTGCCGCCAATATGACATCCTGTGTAAGAATGTTAGAAATAGCAATAGACTATATAGCAATAAAAATTTATATTCTTTTAACTCAGAGAATGAACTGGATGGCATGACATTTCTTGAGTTACTGAATCTAAAAAAAGAAACTTGTTCTGTAAGAACAAGTGACAAGGAAATCTCCTGATCTAAAAATCCAAGAATGCTAATCCAAGTTAACTTGTGATTTAATTAATGATTTTCTTCCACAATACAGTGTTGCCATTAAAAGCAGGATTTAGAGTCAGACAAACACAGATTTAAAACCCAACTCCATCATTTCCTGTGGGACTTTAGGCAAGTTTATTTCTCTCTGTATCAGTTCCATCCTTAAAGTATCAATAATATTTACTTTACAGAGTTAGTGGGATTAAGAGAGAAAGATACAAAGTACTCTGCATACTGCCTGACATTATAAGCACTCAAAAAGTTTAATTATATTAAGTTCAGAATTCTAGTGAAATGAACTTCCATTAAGTGTTATGTTCTAAAAGTTAAATCCTATTTCATGGCCTGACCCACTTCCTTGTACTGAACCAAAGTTCTGTTGTATGGATTAGTGCTTATAATCAGAGCCATCAGACAAGGCTTGAAAGTATTTTATTACAGCAGTTGTTAAAGTGAACTTTGGCCTGTAAAATTCTTAAAACACTGATCGCAACTATATTTGTGAACAAACAAACCACCATCCTTTTTCTAGAGTACTACCTTCTGATGCCCAGTGAATTTCCTGAAGTATAGTTAAAATTAACCAGGAAAACCAGAGGTATTTTATGACTCAGTCATTTGAAAGCTATGCTCTTTAATCCATGATCCAAACAAAATGAGTCAAAAGTGGTCACTTAGAGCCTAACTGGATTTACAAATACACAACCAATGCCTTCTCATTCTTCAACTGCCAATTTCTAAAATCATTTTACTGATCTATTTTACTACATAACAGAAGAAAGTTTTTCTGAGAAAACATCTTAATCCTTAAGGTTCAATGGGTAGGAAGTTGTCATTTCTTGCTGTTACACGCCCAAAATATACTAGAACAATTAAATCAAAAATTATACCAAATCTGGTCTTTTTTTTTTCTTTTTTTTTGAGACAGAGTCTCATTTTGTCACCAGGCTGGAGTGCAGTGGCATAATCTTGGCTCACTGCAACCTCCACTTTTCAGGTTCAAGTGATTCTCCTGCCTCAGCCTCCCGAGTAGCTGGGACTACAGGTAAGCGCCACCATGCCCCAGCTAATTTTTGTGTTTTTAGTAGAGACGGTGTTTCACCAGGTTGGCCAGGATGGTCTCAATCTCTTGACCTCATGATCTGTCCACCTTGTCATCCCAAACTGCTGGGACTATAGGGGTGAGCCACTGCACCTGGCCCCAAATCTGGTCTTTTTTAAAATGGGACCTGGCTCTATCAAGGGATTGCTTCTACCCAGGTCTTTGAATCTTAAGAGTCAGGCAGAAATGAAAGAATAGATGTTTTCTTCATTATTGCGGCATCAGCAATAGCAGGAGATCCAAAAGTCCGGGGTCCCAAGGGCCGGCCACCAGTCAACAGTGTGGTACCTGTACTGGCCGGCAGGAGCAGCACCAGCAATGGCCCTAGGACCGAACTCTTCCTGTGGTACAATCTGGCTGTGTACCTCTCCGCTCCTTATTCTCTCACGGCCCTGCTTTTTTTCCAAGCAAGTCTTCATGCTTATTCAGTGAGTGCCTTTATGTCTTCCTGATAAATCCCCTTCAGCTTAACTTACTCAGAATTAGTTTTATTCATTTCCAACTCATGAATGATTGACTGAAGAAGTATGGTATTATAGACAACAACGCAGGTTATCCTGAGCACATGGATCCACACCTCAGCTCTCTTTATTGCTAGATTTGGGTTACTTAGCTGTAAACGTGTGTCCCATGTTTGTCATTTACAGAATAGAAATGATAGAAGTATGCACACCTCGTGGAGTTATTTTGAGCATCAAACGGGTTAATATACACAAATTGTTAAAAACAATATCCAGTACACGGTTCATGCTCAAAGAATGTCAGTTTCCTGTTTTCAGAGCTGGTGGTAGCGGTGATGGCTTTACTGTCATTACTCAGTACTTACCAGGCGCAGATTACAGAGGGACTTACGAAAGCAGAGGACATCGTGATCTATGTTCCTTAGAGAAGATAAAATAAAACCTCTTTGGGGCCCTAAAAAAACAGTCTGGGGGTAAAAGTTTACTATATATTGCAGACAAGTTTGTTTTCAAGATAAGAACCCATGCCACTTTGAATAGTGCAGACTTTTGAGATACGACAGTTTTTGCTACTCGCTAGTTGTGTAAACATTTAGGAATTATTCAATTTCTCTAAGCCTAATAACTTAGGGAGGCTCGGTTTGCTCACATATTTTTGTGACGATTAAATAGTACATGTGGCTAGAACAGAACCAGGCATTTAGTAGGCATTTCATCATTTAATACCAGCTTCCCGTATTTTTCCTTATACACTTCCAGAAACCCAAAAATAACTTTTACGGACAAAAACGAAAACAAGCACTGACCCAATGCTTATGAAAGCACAACTAGAATTTGCAGACTTTACATATAAGAAAAGATAGACCACTTCACTCTAACACAAACCAGAGAAACCACAAAGAAGCGTTATTAGTGTTCTGGTCGTTTTGAGCACGTTGACAGTACTATGATAGACACCTTGGAAACTAGATGAATGACATACGCCAATCAAAGCGGCTTGATGACTGAAATGTAACCCAGTCAATCTCAAATTATGTCCTTTAACAAACTCAGCTGGCACTTTCCTTTCAATATAAATGAGCCACACAATGGACAGACGAACGGGTAGGTTTTACCCTATGTTCGTAGGAAAGGACAACAGTGGGGTACGGAGTTATTTTAACTGCTGCTGGACCACACACGCAGACAAAATTACACGTGAAGTCATAAGTTCAACAGATGCCCTTTCCAAAAATTTTTTCATGAGAAGTAATTACTCTAAAGGATGAGAAATCCCCTAGGTTTTCAAAGCTTCTTCCCTCAAAAATTACTCAGGGTTCTCTGTACACCATCTGACTGTCCCTTGTGAGATAGTTTGCAGTTACCTCTACATTTCCCGCGTGAAAAGTGAGATGTAGGCCGGGAGTGGTGGCTCACACCTGTAATCCCAGCACTTTGGGAGGCCGAGGCAGGTGGATCACCTGAGGTCAGGAGTTCGAGACCAGCCTGGCCAACCTGGTGAAATCCCATCTCTACTAAAAAAATACAAAAAATTATCCGGGGGTGGTGGTGGATGCCTGCAACCCCAGCTACTCAGGAGGCTGAGGCAGAAGAATCACTTGAACCTGGGAGGTGGAGGTTGCAGTGGGCCCAGATCCTACCATTGCACTCCACCCTGGACAACAAGAGCAAAACTCTATCTCAAAAAAAAAGAAAGAAAGAAAAGTGAGATGTGGCAAGATGATTACTTGCCCAAAATCTCATTGTGGGTCAGTGATAGAACAGAGAGGAGGAGTCATGTCTTCACACATGGAATAAAACTGTGTTTTCTCAAAATCTTCTGCCTGTATCCCAGCACATACACACACATGCATACACGTGCACACTCACTGTAGTTACAATGTGTTCTCAGGGAAATACACTGCAGTGATTCGAGCAACAGAGTCGTCAAAACTCAGAACGTAAAGGGATGTCGACTCCCTTTTAGTTCAAACTACTCAACTGACACATGGGCATTATAATCCTAGGACCTGGTTTTCATTCTTCTAGGGGAGAAAAGCTGCATAAAATGAAAAGTTCTAAGGTAATTCAGAAACATAAGCTACTTAATTTTTTACAGCACACTAAAAATGATCCGTAAATTGCTCTGCTAGCTCCCCCGATGGGAAGAAAACAAGTGTCTGGTGTCACAGTAGAGTTCACATGTTTCAGTCAGGACTTTTCAGCCCCTGCTCGGCCACTCATTAGTGGTGTTACTTGGGAAAGTTACTGAACCTCTACAAGCTTCATTTTTCTCCTCAAGATTAGAGAGGAGAGCTTTACTTTTACAGCTCAAACCCTTCTCAAATTCTGCCAATAAATATAAAAGTAATTATTCAAATGGTTAGGAACGAAATCAATCATTTTTCCTTCAGATCCACCATTAATAATAAGCACATGTAAAATGACGGTAAACGCTGACTTACTCTGAAAGTTTAAGCCATTTTAACTAAGATGAAATAGCCTCTCATTGTTAATTTAGAAAGAATGATCCTGAACTCTATCCTTGGGAGCTCTCAACCACAGAAAAGGGGGAGCAGAGATTTTCTCAGCCACACAGTGCCATTAAAGTGGAGAGAAACCTGGCTCCCATGTCACTGGGGCCCAGGGAAATTCTGGGCCTGCTTGCTGTCACATCAGGGTGGAGGCGAGGTCAGGGGGACTTGCAGTCAGCTCTGGGGAAAGTGAAGGTCACCCTTACCAGAGAGGACTGGAAATTCTAGGGATTGGGAAGACTTGGTGAGTACAGCCACGAAGACAACCTGCAGGGTCCAGAGATTGTCAGACACAAAGCAATTGATCAAACAGGTAAATACTGGTCAAAAAAATGATTATACTGAAGACAACGGGATAATGGGAGCAAGATTTCTCACTGACAAGAAGAAGGGATATAAATATGGAAGGGGAAAGTAAGAATAAACCGTGCGATGCGGGAGTGTAACAGAGGTTATCTGTGTGAAGTTGTAAGTTCTAAGATAGATTTATAGATTGACATACAGATAAACAAATATAAATGAATGTGTTTCTATGTGTGTGCTGTGTACATGTGTACATTCATGTATTTACTACATCTGTCTGTCAAGAGGGCCTAGAAACAATAACACCCCAATAGCAATGAGTTATACCTAGCACCCAGATCTTGGTTTCTAAATACAATTCATAGATAAAAGGAGCAAGAGCTCCTTGGAGAAATGACTGATTCCAAAGCTAGAGAAGACATAGTCAAAAATACACTTGAAACATCTATTACAAGAAAGCAAGGAAATCCTCAAAGAATGATGGGAACATACAAAGGGTAGAGGAGCCAGTTAGAAGCAGCTCCTGAAACCACCCTTGCAAAATTATTACTGAGACAGTAAAAGATCTAACCTGACTGACTCCATCTTGTTTCTAACCTTTAAGCTGTCCTGTTCCTTCCTGAACATAGGCTGAACTACCTTTGGGAGGAAGTTTATAGTTTAAAACAAAGACAGTAACGGCCCTTTACCAAAACAAACCTCTTTCTTGCCTGGCCACTAGACTGCCTTTGTAGAACAAGTGAGTTACCAGATTAGAAATGATGGCTTAGGGGTCATGCAGCTGGAGGCTACAAGATTCTGACCCTCCCTAAACTGCTCCTAAGATCAGTGCTTGAGATATTTTGCAGATCCTGCACTTGATAGGTCAGCTGGCACCACCCAGATAAACTGTCTCAGCGGATCCTGTGGCCCCCAGCCAGAAACTAACTCAGCACGACAACACAGCTTCAATTCCCTAGCATTTCACCTCCTACCCAACCAATCAGCACTCCTGGCTCACTGGCTTCCTCCACTCACCAAGTTGTCCTTAAAAACTCTGAGCCCCATGGACACAGAGAGGGGAGTACTAAACACTGGGGTCTATTGGGGGGAAAGGCGGAGGGCCAGTGGGAGGGGGAGGTGGGGAGGGATAGCCTGGGGAGAAATGCCAAATGTGGGTGAAGGGGAGAAAGCAAACAAAACACACTGCCATGTGTGTACCTATGCAACTGTATTGCATGCTCTGCACATGTACCCCAAAACCTAAAATGCAATTAAAAAAAAAAACAAAAACTCTGAGCCCAAATCCCAGCACGTTGGGAGGCCGAGGCGGGTAGATCACGAGGTCAAGAGATCGAGACCATCCTGGTCAACAGATTGAGACCATCCTGGTCAACATTGTGAAACCCCGTCTCTACTAAAAATACAAAAAATTAGCTGGGCATGGTGGCGCGTGCCTGTAATCCCAGTTACTCAGGAGGCTGAAGCAGGAGAATTGCCTGAACCCAGGAGGCGGAGGTTGCGGTGAGCCGAGATCGCGCCATTGCACTCCAGCCTGGGTAACAAGAGCGAAACTCCGTCTCAAAAAAAAAAAAAAAAAAAAACTCTGATCCCAGAATGCTCTGGGAGACTGACTTGAGTAATAATAAAAACTTCAGTCTGCCACAGAGGCTGGCTCTGCACAAATTACTCCTTCTCTATTGTAATTCCCCTGTCTTGAGAAACTGGCTCTATCTAGGCAGCAGGCAAGGTAAACCCACTGAGCAGTTTATACTCCCACTGGCCAAATCTGGGACTATTTGAGTATCAAAATAAATAATGATGGTAAAGGACTACAACCAACTGAATAAAATAAGAATCGATGAGTTCTTACAAACAGGAAGGAAGGATGAAGGAAGGGAAGGAGAGACAGAGGTAAGGAGAGGAGGAGGAAGGGAGGGAAAGAAGGACCTCAATACCACATCTGGCTTTGTAGGTTCCATACTGTGCCCAGATTTGGTAATGCCAACTCTTAAGCATAAAAGAAATGACAGAATTAGAAAATCAGAGTCATAGCTGAAAAATTATCAATGGATGCCAAAAGAGTGGATAAAAGTTAAATGAGGAAAAGGATATTAACATAGTCTCAAGATATCTCCATTCATAATCTGTATTAATTACTTATTAAAATGCAAAATACTTATTAATTTTACAATGGAGAAACTTGGCAGAAACCATTTTTGCCAAGTAAAAAAAGGAACATCATCAATAATGGGACAAATTAACATCTTGTGACTCCTGAAATAATGCACTGAGAAAACCAGAGCAAAACTTCTGTGGTACGCCTGCCAAAAACGTATAACTTGAATCTAATTGTGAGAAAATACCAAACAAACTAAGCTGAGGTATATTTTATAAAACAACAGGCCGTAATCATCGAAGACAAGGAAAGACTGAGGACTGTTCTCAGTATTATAGGGTAAAGAATATTAAAGAGATATGAAACAATTGATCCTAGACCTAATAGAGAACATGACTGGGGCAATCGGCAAAATCTAACCATCTGTGGATGTACTAGCAGTATGGTATCAACGTGAATTTCCTGATTTTGATGCAGTACTGTGACTTGGTACAAGAGCGTCCTTGTCCTTGTTTTTATGGAACACACACTGAAGTATTTAAGGGGTAACTGCAGGTGAACAGTTCTGTAACTTATTCCCAAAGGGTTCAGAAAAAATATATATATACACAATTTATATATGTATGTACATACATCACGGAGGAAATAAGACAAAAAAGGTAACTGGGATAGCATTTTATAACGGGGGAATCTGAGTGATAAAACTGGAGTTTTGTGTACCAATTTTACCACTTTTCTGTAAGTTTAAAATTATTCACAAATAAAAGTTAAAAAATAATTTGATATGGCCGGGCACAGTGGCTCACGCCTGTAATCACAATACTTTGAGAGGCTGAGGCAGGCAGATCACAAGGACAGGAGTTCGAGGCCAGCCTGACCAACATGATGAAACCCCGTCTCTACTAAAAACACAAAAATTAGCTGGCCGTGGTGGCGCGAGCCTGTAATCCCAGCTACTCCGGAGCCGGAGGCAGGAGAATCGCTTGAACACAGGAGGCGGAGGTTGCAGTGAGCTGAGATCATCAGGCCACTCTACTCCACCCTGCGTGACAGAGCAAGACTGTCTCTAAATTAATTAATTAATTAATTAATTAATTCGGTAAGTTTGTTATAATTTGTTTAGCATCCAGGTGTTCCTTACAGGAAGGCTTTTTTAGACTATCAACCACTCTATGGCTTCTACAACTTAAAAAAAGTGATTCTATATGGCACATCTTATTCCGTAACTTGCTTTTTTTCCCTTCAATATATCCTTGACATCTTTCTGTATTAATAAATATAGGTTTATGGAGCAATTTTTAATGGCTGCACAATCTTCCATCACATGGACATAAAAAATTTATTCAATCATGTTCCTACTATTGGATACTTAAGGTTCCAGATTTTTTGCTATTATAAATAATACTTCAGTAAATGTCCTTACAGGTAAATCTTTGCAAACATTGTGACCTTATTCTCCAGAGCCTTTACTATTTTTTCTGCTTAGATATTCACATGTAATATATGTTTGTTGTTAAAAATTCAAACGTGAAAACTGGAAATTTTCTATTAAAAAAAAAAAAGCAATTCATGCCCTGTACTAGAAATATAATAATTTGGTAGGGTATTCTCAAAGATGCCTGACAAATGAAAATGGAATTCCAACACCACGACTGCAAATTAGTCAGAATAATGCAAAATTTAGCAAAACACATACACCAGAGAAGTGGCTGGCATAGCGAAGTCACATTAAAAACCTATTAATAAATGTTTTGACTTATAATGAGGTTTTCAGGGATAGTGGAAGTGGGTGTGCTAGAAACCCTAGATATATTACATTGCAGATGCTTAATATAGTGGCACAACTAGCAGAAGAGGTGTCTCCTGTTTGTCTCCCGCACCCCTCCTACTCCTGCCACACTGAGAAGTGGAGGGCATAACCTGACCTCTGCCTGTCATTCCCAGCTCAGAAACAAGTGAGGCTGTGTCAGTGGAGTGCTCACTGCCAGGACTCAGAGAACTCAGCCACACTGAGAAAGGCCTGTGTGCATCAGAGAGTGGATCCACGGAGTGGAGAAGAGGCGAAAAGGGTCACACTGCATGTTTGAAACAGCATCCAAATCAGGTTGGTTGACAACTGGCCCTATCTTCTGCAATGCTGTCCCTGTACGCCAGCAGGAAGTTACATCTACAGCATTTTAGTTTTCTCTATTTAAGATTAACTTGCAAGTCCAGCACTAGGTTGTAGAGTTATGGGCAACCTTCCCCTGTCCCTGGTACTGACTGCAACTTCTACACTGTGAGTGCAATGTCACTGGGAACATGATGAGACAGATATTGGAGAAAACTGCCCTAGAGTACATCATGCCTTGTCTGCAGGAGGTCAGTTTCTGCTACCTGCACAACTTCCTGGGCAAGGTGGTGGGCAACAGCATCCAGGAGCACATTAAGCAGCTGCGTTGTAAGGGCACCCTGCGGGAGGACCAGCTGGCTGGGCTGTGTGCAGTGTCTCCAAAGGGCGAACTGTGGGGTGACCAGATCATGTAGATTGGGAGTAACAGGGAGGGCTGTGAGGCCATTAGCTTCCTCCTGTCCCTCACTGACAGGCTGGTCCTCTAGTGCAGGAGCCACTGGGAAAATACTATGTCAAGGAGAGGTCCAAGGCAATGGCGCCTTACTATCTTAAAAACGGAACAGGTGGCCGGGCACAGTGGCTCACTCCTGTAATCCCAGCACTTTGGAAGGCCAAGACAGCACTTTGGAAGGCCAAGGAGTGGCTCACTCCTGTAATCCCAGCACTTTGGAAGGCCAAGACAGGTGGATAACCTGAGGTTGGGAGTTCAAGACCAGCTTGACAAAAATGGAAAAAACCCGTCCCTACTAAAAAAATATATAAAATTAGCCGGTTGTGGTGGCACATGCCTATAATCCCAGCTACTCAGGAGGCTGAGGCAGTAGAATCGCTTGTATCTGGGAGGCAGAGGTTGCAGTGAGCCCATATTGTGCCATTTCACATTGCGCAACAAGAGTGAAACTCCATCTCAAAAAAAAAAAAAAAAAAGGAATAGGTTACATTCATCATGTGGACAACCCCAACGGTGATGGCTGCTGTATCTCCTGCATCTACTATCTGAACAATTGGGATGCCAGGCTACGTGGTGGGATCCTATGACTATTTTCAGAGGAGAAATCGTTCATGGCAGATGTGGTGCCCATTTTTGAAATACTCCTGCTCTTCTGGTCAGATTGCAGGAACCCACACAAGGTGCTGTTCATACGAGACCAGGTGTGCTATACCGTCTGGTACTTTGGTAACGAAGGAAGGGCAGAAGCCAAAAAGAAATTCAGGATTTAACTAGAAAACCTGAATCTGCCATCACTGAAGACTGTGCTCCAATATCTCCTGGCCTGGTTCATTTTAGCAATGGTTCCTGAATTCTCTTTAAGGGTTGAGATCCAGCTGGCCGTGGTGGTTCACACCTATAATCCCAGCACTCTGGGAGGCCGAGGCAGGTAGATTACCTGAGATCAAGAGTTTGAGATCAGCCTGCCCAACATGGTAAAACCCCATATCTACTAAAAATACAAAAAAATTAGCCGGGCGTGGTGGTGCGTGCCTGTAATTCCAGCTACTTGGGAGACTGAAGCAGTAGAATCTCTTGAACCTGGGAGACAGAGGTTGCAGTGAGCCAATATCACGTCACTGCACTCCAGCCTGGGCAACAAGAGTGAAACTCTGTCTCAAAAAAAAAAAAAGGAGTGGGGGGTTGCGATCCAAAGATGGCCTCTTCAGTGACAAAAACTCCCCAACCCTGAATTATCTGTGGGACTTTGTGTTTTCTTGCCAAAACTGCATGGACCTTCAGATGCTCTTTGCCAGATGAACTCATTTGCTATTCCACCTTCAGAAATTCCAGCAGACATCTCAGTTAGCCAGCAGTCTACCTGACAGATTTGGTGACAATGGCTATCAAGACAAGAGCCTAGGAGCACAGGTGAAGGAAATAATCTTGTATTTTATGTATATTTCCTGATTTGAAAGGAGGCTTAAAACAAACAAACAAAAAAAACCAAAATACGATGGCAGATGCCACAGAAAGGCACCATGGAAGCCTTAACAACAGAAAACAGAAATTTGTGTCATCTGAACAACTTCTAGATATGCTTAATCCAGGGCTGTTGGGTTTCTGGAGAATTATCACAACTTAATGACATTACTACCTCTAGAAAAAGGCTGCTGTCACAGTGATCAATTTATAAATGTCCCATGGTTTTACAACCTGGATTTTCTGCCTTGGCCCCTTTTTGCTGAAAATAATGACTGCCTGAATAAAGATGGTAACACCATTTATTCTCTATTTTCACCTCTTACCTGGAGAACCTAATTCCCCCGAAGCTAAAACTAGACATTAGGTTTTGTTGTGTTGCTTTGCCGGAATGGAATCTGAATTTAAATCAAAGGAAAAATATCTACTTGGTAGTTTGGTGTTGACCTCTGATAACAACATGGAAAGAACTAGGTCTACTGATATACAATGAACATGTGTGTATCCTGAACAATCTGAAAGGGGAGATGGAGTTGGAAATAGGGTGTACCTGGCTTTTTTTATAGTTTTCTTTTTTAATGAGGTAATTATTAACATTATAAAAAAAACAGAATGGTATATTTTTAAAAAGGAAATGGAAATTAAAAAAAAATCTCAAAAAGCTGAAAGCACTTATAAATAAATAAATAAAATTAACTTGCTTCTGTCTAGGGTCCACCTGAAAGGAGAGTTTCTTCTTAATTTTGAAGCAGCCGGCAATCTGCTAAGTATTCTGGAAAAGCACTGCTAGACATCTGTTAGTAAAACTTACATGTATAAAATTATGATTTAAGTAAGAATCCAAGTGTTCAAAGACTGTTTCCTATCTAAAAGTCGTAAAGTATATTTCCTTTTATATTTCATGCTATTCAAAGGCTCTTAAAAAATAATTGTTAACGAACACATCTAAGCAATTATTTTTTGAGTATCAGAAAGATGTTCAACACTGCGCAAGAATGGCCTGAAAATAACTCTTAAGATAATTATATGTACAGTAAAACACTTAATATAAAATTGTACAGCAACCTTTTAAACTAAAAAAGTCACAAAATGTTCAAGAACACAGTTTCATCCACCAAAGCAACTAATTAATCTCACATGTAAGACTAAGGCAGAGAAGAGCTAAAACACCAGTCACTAAAATAACCCACAAGAGATGAGACACACATTTTTATCAATAGTATCTGAAGTTTTGGAGAACTGCAGCATAAAAATAAAAACCATAAAAGCATACAGTTGTCATAAGTATTTCCAGAACTTCTGTTACATACAACTCCCAAAACAGAGAAACCACAAATTATAGATTATGCAATTCCTCCCCAAAAAATGTCAACAGATTTACAGATTGCTTTTCTAATAAGATACGATTAACGCTCTATACAAGAAATATACTAGTATATTGTTGAGGTATTCTTTCTACCATCCTTCTTGTGTAAAATCAGCAAAAAAGAAAAACAGATTATTGCCCAGAATCAAGATCTTTAGGATTCTCTTCATGCAAGAAAATGAAAAATAATGTGACTTTGGTGCTGATATTTCATTCTCTTATCCTAAAATGTTTGATAGCCATGAAGTATGTACTTCACAGGCCAGACTTAAGAGAGAGCAACTCAGGGGTAAACAACTGAAAGAGATGAAAAGTATATGAGGCTCTGGATACAGGAGACAGACAGTAATTCCAATTGCTCATTGAACATAAGATGAGGCAGAATGTCAGAGACAATCCTAGCCACCTTTGGAACTTGGTCTGCTGGTGCTCCAGTGTGGAATGAGTCTCCTAAAACTAGTAAACCCAGCTCTAGGTCCTCAGCTCACGGAGCTAGATTCCTGAACAAAGGGCAATCTGATAGCATTTCCCTGTCACTAGGAAATATATTAGGAAATACATGCCACAGAAAGAGTTCATTAAAAAAAGTGAACACCTCTGTACTTACAGAAAACAGAAATTACTCAATTTTTAAAACCTGCTCAATAATATTTATGAGACGATGAACCACTTCTGGTGAATGCTTTCTTGAAAGAACTGCTTAAGGAATGCACATTAGATGTCAACTTCAACACCACCATAAAGAAATATTATATTACACGTATTCATCATGGGAACAGTATTCACTGAAAATGAAAACACCAAACTTAAAATCAAACATCATTATAGATGTAAAGGGTTGTAAAAATCATTATGTCCTATCCCCTCTTTTGTAACGTTTACATGGAAGCAGAGAGAAGTGTTTACCTAAGGTGTAGGTATAACTATCAAAATCTTAAAGACTAAAACCCAAGTCTTTAGAGTTCCACCTTATTCACTCAACACATGTGCTATGTGTCACTTCACCATCATCAGGGCAGGAGGAGGGAGAAGGAGAAGGCAACACTGCAGCTGGCAAGGAGAGCTTCATCTGGAACAAGCAACAAGATGATCATTTTACATATACCTAATGTCTTCCCTATTCTCACCCTGTGAAGTAGGTGTCAATTATCTGCATTTTATATAGAAGGCAAAGAGAAGAACCTGTCCAAGAATAAATAGTAGAGTCAGGATTCCAACCAAGATCTGTCTAATGCAAAGATGCAGCTTTCAACTTTTCCTGCTTTCCCAGTACTGTTCTCCCTTCTTACCCCACAGTGCATTTGTTCTGGGTCTCCCTGTGACACCAGCAATGACTGGGTGGCCTGGCTGGCTGGCTGGGTGATGTCCCCACTTGGATGCTATCTTTATCAGAGAGCACAATCATCCGAGGGAGAGGAAAGTCTTCTTTTCCCAAAAGCACAGGAAGCAGATGCACTTCTTAGCCAAACTCACCAGAATAACACTTTATTCATCAAACTCTCCTTCCTGCTAACTGCAGATACAGGCTAAATGCATAGAAACATACAGAAAATATGATATGTACTAATTAATCCATTAGTATTAGTAATAATTAATGTATGTATGTATGTAAATTCATACATTGAATTCATATATTGTATGTAATTGGAAATTACAATTACATACAACATATATATTGTGAATGACATATGTGAATTTATTCAATGTATGAGTTTCATTGTTGTATGTAAATTCAACAATTATTCCAAGATCTGGCACCTAAAGTATATGCAACTAAGAATTAGAATTACGTCAAAAAAAAAAAGAAAGAATAAAGAGTCCTGAGTTAGTACTTCTTTATTTTTTTTGAGACGGAGTTTCGCTCTTGTTAACCAGGCTGGACTGCAATGGTGCGATCTCAGCTCACCGCAACCTCCACCTCCTGGGTTCAAGCAATTCTCCTGCCTCAGCCTCCTGAATAGCTGGGACTACAGGCGTGCGCCACCATGCCCAGCTAATTTTTGTATTTTTAGTAGAGACGGAGTTTCACCACATTGACCAGGATGGTCTTGATCTCTTGACCTCGTGATCCACCCACCTCGGCCTCCCAAAGTGCTGGGCTTATAGGCGTGAGCCACCGCACCTGAGTTAGTACTTCTTAATAAGGACATAGCACTGGTGGGGAAGGGGAATAAAATCACCAGGAGAGATTTTCCCCATTTAGGAGCCTATTCCTCCCGCATGTCCACACCTCAATTCTGATATCACAAATGCCCAGGGCGATATGCTAGATTCTGTGAGGAAAGGAGCTGGAGCAAATCATTTGAAGGTGCTTGTCAGGTATTATAATTTTGAGAACCAACAATACATTCCACACCCTATTTGGTTAAAGCTATGGTAATAAGTGAGAAATGTAGTTGTCTACATTTCCAAGTCCAGCTGGACAGGAGTGACAAAAGGACTAGCAGGGAAGGACAGTGTGCAGTCATGAGCTCAACATGATCTGACAGTATAAAGCTTAACCACTAAGGAGGAGGCAAAAAAAAAAAAAAAAAAAGAAGAAGAAGATACAGAAATCAAAAAGCACAAGAGTCTGGACTCTGAGCTATGAGGCCAGTCATCTCAGAGATTCCATTGGCCCTTGAAAGCATCATTATATTCTGGGATAATATAATCAGATATGAAGCAGTTTGGAATAATCGAGAAAAAAATAAATTGTATTTAATAAAAATTAAGAAAGGGAAATGAAAGTGCTTTTTAATTGTGTGTGTATGTGTGTGTGTGTGTATGTTTTTGAGACAGCGTCTCACTCTGTTGCCCAGGCTGGAGTGCAGTGGCACAATCATGGCTCACTGCAAGTTTTGCCTCCTAAGCTCAAGGGATCCTGGCACAATCATGGCTCACTGCGACCTTTGCCTCCCAAGCTCAAGGGATCCTCAGCCCCCACCCTGAGTAGTGGGACTATAGGCACAAACCACCATGCCCGGCTAATTTTTGCATTTTTTTTTTAAGAGAGATGGGGTTTTGACATGTTACGCAGACTGGTCTTGAACTCCTGGGCATAAGTGATCTGCCTGCCTCAGCCTCCCACAGTGCTGGGATTACAGGCATAAGCCACTGTGCCTGGACTAATGGATTTATTTCTAAAATAGCTAGATTTCTCTGATATTTTCAAGGTTCAGTGATGTTGAATGTCTACTTATATGTAAATGATAGGTGAAATGCCACACAGTGTAGTGAGACAATGGAATACGAGTTCTGGAGTCAGGTGGCCCTGGGTCCAGGTGGTTCTGGTGCTCAGGAGGTATGGCTGTCTTTGGCATACGCAATGTAACTGAAATCAGCAAGGACAAGACATTTCCAAAAGGAAGTACACCAAAGTTGAGGAAAAGTCACACTGGGTCAGAATCTGAGATTCTGAGAACCATGGACACTTCAGGGATGACCGAGGAGGTGGAGAAGCTTGACAATGAGATGCAGGGGTAATCAAAAACAGAAAGAAAAACCTCAGGAATGTAGTCACTGGAGCCATCACTAGAAAGTGCTAGCAGAAGGAAGAAACAGTCTGCTTTGTCACATGTTGTTACATGGTAATACGAAATAAACAACTGGGGAGTATGCCCTGGACATGAGATGACAGGTCATTAGTGTATTAGTTTGAACTTCTCAAGACAAACAAATAAATATAACTCTTTTCAGATTTTTTTTTTTTTTTGAGATGGAATCCCACTCTGTCACCCAGGCTGGAGTGCAGTGGTGCAATCTCGGCTCACTGCAATCTCTGCCTCCCAGAGATTCACTCACCTCAGCCTCCAGAAGAGCTGGAGTTATAGGCATGTACCACCATGCCCAACTAATGTTTATATTTTTAGTAGAGCTGAGGTTTTGCCATGTTGACCAGGCTGGTCTCGAACTCCTGACCTCAAGTGAGGACGCCCCACCCCCGAGTGGCACTGCAGAACCAGAGCACCGAGCAGAGTCAGCAGCTGCATGAGGGCTGATGAGGTCTCCCAAAGTGCCCACTTTAGCGTCCCAAGGTGCTGGGATTACAGGCGTGAGCCACCGTGTCTGGCTGTTTTTTGAGAATTTCATTCATGGAGGGAAGAGAAGAAAGGAGGAGGTGGCTGGGGATGAAGGAAAGGGAAAGTTGGCATGTGCTTTCTTTCTTAAGTGGCTAAGAAAAGCTTGAGTATGTCTAAATGCTTAATGGGAATGAGCTGGCAGAGAGAGCCTGATGACACAGGAGCAAGAATGCCCAATAGATACAGTAGGGCTTCTGAAACTGCAGGGGGAGATGAGAGCCACAGCACAGTGGAGGGACTGGATTTAGGAAGGAGAAAAGGAAAAAGCAAAGCAAAGCAGCCCTGATCCAAGGACCTGGAGGGAGTTTCAGTCTGATGATTTTATTTCCTGAGCAGCAGCAGGCAGTTCATTTGCCAACAGTGAAGGAGCTTCAAGGAGGGTGGAAAAGTTAGAAATTCAGGAAAGTGGACATTTTAAATGGTCACTAAGGAGAACCCAGAGAGGAATATGAGACCTCCCCCACCTCCCAACTCCAGTGCCCTCCTTGAGTTCATACGCTAAACTCCAGACCATGTCCATGATAAATGGTTAAGACCACTCTGAATGGCCAGGTTTAAAAACTGAGGTTCCTAATGAGAATACATGGATGCAGGGAGGGGAACAACACACAGGGGAGGGTGGAGGCAGGGAGAACATCGGGGAAAATAGCTGATGCATGCGGAACTTAATACCTGCCTAGGTGATGGGTTGACAGGTGCAGCAAACCACCATGGCACACATTTAGCTATGTAACAAATCTGCACATTCTGCACGTGTACCCCAGAACTTAAAAAACAAAATAAAATGAAGTTTTCTACTGTGCTTTCCCAAGTATCCCACAAACCTCACTGTATAAGGGAGAGGGCCCTGATTTTGAAAATGCAATTGCTTGATAGACATTTCCATCCGTAAATTCCAAGAAATTAATTTTAGGCTCATATATTAAAACATGACACTGAAAAATACAATATGTAATCAAATTGAGAATCAAAATTAAGACCAAATATTGCTGTGAAATAAAGGCCTAAGTCATTTCATGTTTCTATTTAGAATTAAATTTATAGTATTAAATGTTCCTTTTCAATTTGTTTTGGGTCAAGAGGTTATTAACACCATAAAAAGAGTTAATAGAGAAGTATGGTCCAGGACAAAGATGTGTCATTATATTTTGCATAAATGCCTGTTATTGGGAAATTATCAGTTCTTAAAAACAACCATTCCTAGTTCATTGAGGGGCAGACAGTCGATTACATCAAAACCCATCTCCTATTGTATTTTATTTTCCAATTAGTAGCATAATATAAACTGTATTTCTGTATCCACAACTGCTTCATAAAAGGTGTAAGTTATAATATAAACCATATTTCTGTATCCACACTTGCTTAAGATATGAAGGACATATATAGGTTTGTGTACAACTAAATCACTTAAAGTTTATTGCCAGATTTGTTTTAAATACTATGCTTACTTTTTCTTTTTAACTCAAGCCTTAAATCTTAGTGAAATCCATGACTAAAAGCAGATAAGCAAAATTAATATATAGGAACAGAGACATCTATTTAAAATATGCATTTTAAGAATGACTGCAATTGGCTAAAACACACACATGAACAATCATAAAAAGGAACATAAAATACAAAAAGATATCTGTGAACTGTCAAGAATTTAAACCTGGCAAGAATTATAAACATGGATGAATATTAAGGGGAACTTGGGGGCAGTGGGGGGAAGGCAATGGAAATGGGAATGCACAGGAATGTAGTTAATATTCCAAGCTAAAAACTCTATTTTCCAGCTTACTTGCAGCCAAGAATGGCCACGTCACTCAGCTCAGGCCAGCAGGCAAAGGTGTAACAAGCAAAGGTGCTGGGTAAGACTTGACAAGACAAGCCTTTCTTTCCTGTGGTCTAGAAGATGAGCCTAAGGGGCTGGAGCTTCAGAAGCCATCTCCAACAGTGAAGTTCCCCTAACATTGACAGCAGAAGCCACATGCTTTGGAACTGGAATATAAACACAGTCCAGGTCTCCAAGAACTTTGTGGAGCTGCTGCACACCCCTGAGTACCTACCTCTGGACTTTATATAAGAGAGTAAATACTGAGGGTTTAAACCACTGACTGAACCTTTGCTACTTCATAACCAAAGGCAATTCATAATTGATGATCAATGGAATTAGGCTGCACAAATAGACAGATAAAGGCTTTACAGATATAAATGGACAGAAAGAGTCACAGGAAAAAGTCCAATAAGCAGGTTAAATAAGAGACATAATTCTAACTTTTATTTAAACTTTAAGAGAGCGTGGGGTAGCATGCTATGAAGAGCAGTGGGGAAAGTTACACACTGCAGTGTTACCAGGGGTTATTTCAAGGGAGTGAGAGTACAAGGAATATCTACTTCTTTTATGAGTAGTGGGGATTTTTGTTTTATTTATTTATTTTTTAGACGGAGTTTCACTCTTGTTACCCAGGCTGGAGTGCAATGGCGCGATCTCGGCTCACTGCAACCTCCGCCTCCTGGGTTCAGGCAATTCTCCTGCCTCAGCCTCCTGAGTAGCTGGGATTACAGGCACACGCCACCATGCCCAGCTAATTTTTTATATTTTTAGTAGAGACGGGGTTTCACCATGTTGACCAAGATGCTCTGATTTTTGTTTTAAACAGTGAGTAGGTATATCCTTCATAATTAGTATAAAATATGCCTTTTATTTGATATACACACATATAAAGACACAATATATTATTCTGCTTTAACTTGTGATTTCATTAAAAATTTTTGATTAAACTATTTATTATAATGACTTTTTTGAAAGAAATAATTGTACTTTTCTAGCTACCAATAACCTCATCTTTAGTATACAAAATATACTTAAGACAGAGGTAAAATCTATTTGATTCTTTAATATTTACTTAAAAAACAAAAGCCTGTTTCTGGAAAGGGAAATTTCTTATTGTATTCTGACGTGAGAGTGAATCACTAAGCTCATAACAGTCATCGGAGCTGTGTAAGAATGCTTGAAATAGGCCGGGCGCGGTGGCTCACACCTGTAATCCCAGCACTTTGGGAGGCCAAGGCGGGTGGATCATGAGGTCAAGAGATTGAGACCATCCTGGTCAACATGGTGAAACCCCGTCTCTACTAAAAATACAAAAAAATTAGCTGGGCATGGTGGCGCGTGCCTGTAATCCCAGCTACTCGGGAGGCTGAGGCAGGAGAATTGCCTGAACCCAGGAGGCAGAGGTTGTGGTGAGCCGAGATTGCGCCACTGCATTCCAGCCTGGGTAACAAGAGCGAAACTCCGTCTCAAAAAACAAAAAAAAAAGAAAGCTTGAAATAAAAATAAACTTAGTCAACTTAATAATCCCACATCTTCAAAGACTGCAAAAATTAACATAAAAAAGGGAGGTTTCTTCCAACATATTCAAATAAACTTTGCATAAAAGACTTGCCTGGAGTGAAGTATGTTTTGAATAAAAAAACAGTATAGAATAGTAGTAACTTTTCCTTTCTAAAGGAAAAGCATATTGGTAAAATAAAATTGTTTTTGAAGTTATGAATCTATTGCATGGAAGTTAACTATTCACCTAAGCACTCAAAAGAATCTGAAAAGTTCATGCAGGTAGGCAACTGCCTAGATTTATGAGGGGCACAAGGATGTCATCTCAGCCATGCTTTCTCCTAAATTCACCCTTTGATCTACTAACTTGTCACCTAGAACAGGGACCTCTAAAACATTCTATTGCTTATCTCATCATCTGATTCACCAGGGAAGAACTGTGACTCTCTTAGGTAAGAGCATGCGCCTACCTTCCCACCGGCCTGTCAGCACCAAGCTTCTGTTAATTACCACATCGATTTCTGCAGCTCCATCTTCCACAGCCAATCTGATCTCTTCCAATCGTGTCTTCAAATGGGTCTGTCCAGCTGGAAAGCCAGTGGCCACTAATAGAGATAAGAAAGAAAAGGAAGAAAGAGGGAAGGAGGGAAGAAGGAAAGCAAGAAAGTCGGGGAGAAGAAAACAAATTTCAACTGGTCAGTAGTTCATCAAAGAATTCCAAACCCCAAAACATCAGCATGTAAAGACCAATGCATTAATGACACTTAAGAACATCACTTATGTCATGCATGAGCATGAAGAAATAGAATGTTCTCTCATACTGTGTTAGTGTTAGGACAAATACTATCGTTTTCTGGAAGACCTGAAATTAAGATGCTGCAGAGATGCTCATGAGCGTGCATTAAGTAACCAGCACCTAAGAAATCACTATCTTCACAGGGATAGTCTTAAAACAGTAGCTGTAGCCCTATCTTAGTGAACACTACTTTTCCAGCACACTAGTTCTGGATCCAAATGTTGATCAGGTTAGCTATCTTGATTAACTCATTTACTCTTGATTTATCTTTTTTTTTTTTTTTTTTGAGATGAGGTTTCGCTGTTGTTACCCAAGCTGCAGTGCTATGGTGCGGTCTCGGCTCACCGCAACCTCTGCCTCCTGGGTTCAGGCAATTCTCCTGCCTCAGCCTCCTGAGTAGCTGGGATTACAGGCACGCACCACCATGCCCAGCTATTTCTTGTATTTTTAGTAGAGACGGGGTTTCACCATGTTGACCAGGATGGTCTCGATCTCTTGACCTTGTGATCCACCCTCCTCCGCCTCCCAAAGTGCTGGGATTACAGGCTTGAGCCACCGCGCCCGGCTGATTTATCTTGATTAACTCACTCATGAACCTCTTCAGCTGTGGTAAACAAACTGCCATGTGTTCTCCCACTGCCTATCTTAAAAACAACCAGCCTGGCAGATGAGAATAAAGAAAAGAGAATGCAGGAGGAAAACACACCTAATTAATTAGTCCACAAAACTGGGGCAAGGGCAGGGCTGGGAAGAGCAGATCCAAGTGTAAATAAGAGGTAAATGAAAACGTAACTACACTCCTGAAAAATAGCAACATCTTTTACATGCACATCATTAACTCTCCATCCCTGTTTCTAGATACAACCTCTTACGTCTCCTTGATATTAAAGTCCTTGGGGCCAGGCGCAGTGGCTCTTGCCTGTAATCCCAACATTTTGGGAGGTCGAGGTGAGCGGATCACCTGAGGTGAGGAGGTCGAGACCAGCGTGACCAACATGGTGAAACCCTGTCTCTACTAAAAGTACAAAACGTAGCCTGGCATGGTGGTACATACTTGTAGCCCAAGCTACTTGGGAGGCTGAGGCAAGAGAATTGTTTGAACTCAGGACGCAGAGGTTGCAGAGAGCCGAGATCGTATCCTGGCACTCCAGCCTGGGTGACAGAGCGAGAGTCTGTCTCATAAAAAAAATAAATAAAATTCCTTAGGTCTGCCACCTTGGAGGGAAAGCATGTTTCTCTGTTGTTGAAAGCAAAAACTGAACTGACCAGACTAATGAAAAATTAAGGTCTATACAGGTGTAGCTGCCAAATACTTTGGGAATCCTCATAAATCAATTCTATAGAAATACTGTGCACCATTTTCTTTTAATGTGTTCCTAATAAACTAGTGATCTTTATAAACTCCTGTTAAATTTTTATTTTATTTTATTTTTTTGTAGAGGCCTTTGTTGCCCAGTCTGGTCTCAGACTTCGGGCTTTACTCAGTTTTTTTGCCTGAGCCTCCCAAAGTGCTGGGATTACAGATGTGAGCCACCACGCCTGGCCCAGAGTCCCTTTTTAAAGAATCAAGAAATTCCTCTAACATCTCTTAAAACAAGAATCTAATTTTATATCTGTCTATTCATCCAACCACATACACACAGATACATATTTACCAAACTAAAGCTTTTTTTTTTTTTTTTGAGACGGAGTTTCACTCTTGTTGCCCAGGCTGGAGTGCAATGGCGCGATCTAGGCTCACCGCAACCTCCGCTCCTGGGTTCAGGCAATTCTCCTGCCTCAGCCTCCCGAGTAGCTGGGATTACAGGCACGCGCCACCATGCCCAGCTAATTTTTTGTATTTTTAGTAGAGACGGGGTTTCACCATGTTGGCCAGGATGGTCTCCATCTCTTGACCTCGTTATCCACCCGCCTCGGCCTCCCAAAGTGCTGGGATTACAGGCGTGAGCCACCGCGCCTGGCCCAAACTAAAGCTTTAAAGACCTTTCTTAGGCCTGGCCCGCATATCCTTATCGTTCTAGCTTACATATATATAAAACAGAACATGCATACGTGTGTGTTAGTATGTGTGTATACATATCAATATATCATGCCTTATGAGTTTTTTTCTTTACCTGACTACTCCTCCTAAATGAGTTTCCTTAAGGATAGGAATGCAGTTCTGCATTCCTGGGAATAAATGTGTCTGCCACTTACTAAGTAATTAATATATACTAATATCACAAATAAATACAACTAATTAAATACATGAAACTAATTTAAATCACAGTACAAAACTATGTATAATACCGCATTGCATGAAGAACTGGAAACATGTTTAAAAAATAACAACAAAAGCCCCAACACGTTTTACCTGATGCCACCGGGATAGCGCAGCCTGCAGCCTGGAGCGCTTTCACAGCATCGCACACCCGGGCGGGATAAACGCAGACGGCGGCCGTAGTGATGCCTGCCAGGAAAACAGGAACGGCCGACCTTCAACGAAGCTCAGCTCACCTAACACGCTTGTAATTGTCATTTACATCGCAACGTTGGCAGAAATCAAATGGGAGAAAAAAGAATTCCCCCACAATGCTGCAATAAATTTAAAGATTTCTACTTTCCACATGCCCTTCTAGTTCTTGACAACACGAATCATTTTCTCATCGTTAGTCACGAAAACAAGTTTGATATACTCTTCTTCGAGATTAACGTGGTACTGCTTTCTAAAAATGTCTAAATAGTAAACTTGGCGGTCAGGACTAAATGAAAACATTTCATGTAGATAACAAAATCCAGACTTATAGAGCATTCACACAGGACAATCTGAAGAAAGGACAGTTTGAAGAAGGAAACATGAAGAAAAACGTACGGGAAATTTAGAGAGTGGTACCATAAAAATGACATTTAATTAACTAATCCTAGTCCCTCTTTTGCAAGGAATAAAAAATCTGAAACGGAAGCCCTCATTTTAAGAAACAACTTCGTCAATTTAAAAAAATTTAGAAATCAATTAGTCGTTATAAAACAAAGCAATATCATAAGACCTTACACCAAATTATCTTTAAGTACTATAAATAAGGCGGTATTTTTACTGCCAACTCGAAAGACACATAATACTTTTCGAAAGACATAGAGTTGTTCAGGTTTGCATGTTCTCTACAAATTATTCAGGATAAAAGACCTGCACTGGGCCAATTCAACTCTCTAGCTGCATTCACAGCAGACAGGCACTCAGAAGCCATGAAGCATACTCCATGGGAAGGAGATCTGGCTCCCAAAACCAGCCCAGCAAGAAACAAGACACAGTCTTGGGAATGCCTCCTGGCCTTCCAGGTCTTGGTCTCCTTATTTAGAAAACAAGGGAATCAATTCTCACATGTGTCCAACATCCCCAAAATGCTAAGATTCTAAACTTTAGCAACCTTAGAAAAGCCCTTCCTTTCATGCGCACGAAAGCAGTGAATATGACTTTCTTTGAAAGATCTAATCTAATATACAAGCAGGCAATATTTCTCATTTGCATTTTATTTTCAAAAGTATTTCATATACTCACAGAAAATACTTTATGTATGAGATGTGATTATTAAGTAATGAGACTGGCTTTTTCACACATGGCTAGGGAATCAGAGTCAGTATTTTAGAGTCTCTAAACAGAAATTTTCCACAACCGAAAATTGAAAAGAAATATAAAGGCACTCTCTATCTACCAAGCACTTTAATCCATGGACTGAAAGAACTGACCTAAAAAACAAACAAAAAAAAAAGACTCAGATTCTCTTTCTGCTGTTTTTCAGAGAAGAATTTCAATTATTTGTCTATATATACACAGCAAGAGTTTCTATCATGGATTCTATCACTGTCATCATTAGCAACTGTATCTTAAGTCCTCTTAGATTTAGTAAACAGTATTGTAAGCAGGTAACCACCACAGAGATCACACACAACAATATTACCTTTATCGTGCATATTTAAAGCTTTTAAGAGATCTTCCCGGATTGGGTATTTGGCTTTATAACAGAGCCTTTGAATGTTGGAAGATGTATCATCGCCTGAAAGTGTAGTAAGATCTATAAAGGTAACAGCTTTCAGGAGCCAAGCGGCCTGGTTTGAAGAAAAGTAAAAACAAAGTAAATTTAATAAATAAATCAGCCTCCAACCCAGCTGGTTAGTGGACAATCATTAGACAAGTATAAGTGTTAATATCTTATGTCTACACTGTTCAGTGGAATATTCTGATACATGATATAAACACAGTTCAAGAGCCACTACCAAGACGAACACTACCCAAAATAAAACAAGAGGGAGAAAGAGCCTGAAACATTGTTTTTCTCCCACAAATATCCCCAAGTTAAACCCCCATTAGCCCATGTCTCCCTACTTCTGACTGCTCCATCTCACGCATCATAGCTACCCTGACATAGAAGAGTCTGAAAGGTTTCTATCTTACATTTTACCTCCTGCCCTGGAATCTGGAATGAAATTATTATTTTTAAGTTTGAGTTTTTTTGTGTTTTTGTTTTTCAATGTAATCCAATTCCATTTTTAAAACAACATTCATATGCCACAACTCAGTCTGATGAATTTCCTTCTATCTTTTCAATCAGAATATTTCTAAGGATGAGCAAAATACGAAGTATCACTCTAAAGGATTCAATCACAATATTCTGCCTCACTTGTAAAATGAACTCTGAATTCCTTTTACTCCTACACAGCACGTCTTCGGTTGGGATACACTGAAGAAAATGCTGACCACAAGTCCTCTACGAAACATCATTTTTGGAATTATGAAAAATGATTTATGGAAAGCAGTAGTAAGGTAAACACAATGGTCAAGAAAGGTCAACTCATACCTAAGGGCCCCAACAGAGGACACATCAGGTTTAGATGTTAGGGCTTTAAAATTAAAATAGAAGACAACCAAAGACGGCATGTCTAAAAAACTGAATAAATGTGTTGAGAAAATATGCCATTTAATTCACTCATGAATAAAGATGCCTCAAATTCATTTGCGGCTTTGCCACTCAAGAGTGATAAGATTTTTAACTTGTTTGGATAAATGTGTTATCTTTTTCCAACCCATCATCATCATATATGAATTATTAAAATAAGTCATGGACAGCTGCAATCTTTTAAGTTTAGATGCATCTTGAACGAAATTCAATATTGTGGCCTTGAGGGAAGAGACCATGCATTGTAAAATACAGGCACAGAATGCTCAAGAAGAACCTTTACCTGCCACTCCTTTTTCACAGTTCTGCGAGCCTGGATTTGTTCCGCACGCCTCAGAACTGCCGGGTGATTCACTTGTATTTTGGAGATCCAGCTAAGGTCTAAAACAGACAGGAAAACACTTTTTGAAACTTAGAGGTTCATTAAATATAGTCACCAATTTTTACATGGTCCTTGCAAGGACACATTTACCATTTGACATCAACATTTTCTTAAAGCTTCTGTTTCTTTTTTGTTCAACTATAAATAAACAACCTTGTTGAAAGAAGCCCAGTCAACAAAAGGCATACTTCATGCAAAATCATTGCCGTTACTTTCAAAGGCAAAAACCACAATTGCTTCCATACCAGCCTACACATTTGAACTAGAAGAACCTGTACTGATTCATCACACAGCCGTGACTAACAATGGGGAGATGTGTGTTACCCACGCCACGTGCCTCACCTCTGACAGCGAGGACTTATTTGTGACTGTCCAGCCCAGGAGAGCAAATGATTAATAAATACTTAAGTGAACTAATGATGGGGCTTGCAGAATCTGTGATCACTACCCCCTTACTAGCAAGATAAATACGTACTACATGCTGACAGGATACAGCCCACTCCTTCTTCAAAGAAGAATTTTTCAAAATGTATTAGAAATAACATCGACTGATATAACAGAAGTCAGAAAAAAAGAAGTAACAAATCATTTAACGTTTCAAGAGATATCTCTGTTGCTTTTGTTCTGAAACGCTCTCTCCTACCTTGACCTGTCCTTCGTTCCCTTCCGGTTAACTGTGATTTCTACTTTCAGACCTAGTCTAAATATTAGCTGTTGTGAAAACACCGTCAGCTCCCCAGACAGAGCTAACATCTGGATAGACCTCTACCACAGAACCTGTAATCAATTCATCGAGGAGTCTGGAAGAAACTATTTGTTGTACTTAGTACGTCATCAGCCATGATCTTACTCATCTTTGGGTGTCTAACACCAAACAGCGTTTGGTACACGTACTTCAACTTTACCCACCAATATCCTATAACATAGGGGGCCTCACAGTAAATTGGGCATGAACCCATTAAGCTTCTATAACTAACTTCACTTCTGTATCCCTCTAGCAAGTCCACGTTTTTAAGAGCCTTAAAAGAGTACTGTAGAAAAAGTTATCCATTAGAAAAAATGCACTAATGATGTAGCTCTTTAAAATGTAACGAGAAAAACTGATCACATACTGTATCATGTAACAGTATAAATTTATGTATTTGCATCTAAACTAATGTTTACAAATGACATTCCTTTTCTCTAATTTTCATTTCATTCTTCTTAAAAGTATCCATATTAACGTCATAGAAATTGCAAGTGGGACTTTGAGTGATTAATAATGATATTCATATTTAAATTTCACTATGGAAGAAACAGAGTTTGGGTGCTTCTTTTTCTCTCTAATTATTTTGTTAGCTGAAATCATTTAACAAACCAGATTTTTAACATTTCAATCCATCTGTTCCTGCTCCTCAAAGATATTGTATGTTTTCTTGCTTGTTTGCTGAGCCAACTTCACAGAGAAAATGGGAATCTGGGGTCAGGCCGAGGAAATCTGCCTCTGCTTTCTCACCCAAGGGCTGCTTTTGTTCTAGCAGAGCTCAAGAAAATCAGACCAGACACACTAGACTTCATCCTAATTTATTTAAGACCTATAAGAAACACCCCCTACTCAAACACAAGGGAGGCTTTTTTTTTTTTGACACAGTCTCTCTCTGTCACCAAGGCTGGAGTGCAGTGGCATAATCTCGGCTCACTGCCACCTCTCCCTCTGGGGTTCAAGCGATTTCCTGCCTCAGTCTCTGGAGGAGCTGGAACTACAGGTGTGCACCACCATGGCAGGCAAATTTTTGTATTTTTAGTAGAGACAGTGGTTCGCCATGTTGGCCAAGCTGGTCTCGAACTCCTGATCTCAAGTGGTCTACCTGCCTCGCCCTCCCAAAATTCTGGGATTACAGGCTCTCTTTTCTTCTCTGATGATTGGTAATAGTGATTGGGTTCCTGGCAAAGACTGTTTCAGGCAGATACAGAAAAATGAGTTAAGCAAAGAGTACGTGAACTCCAAGGTCACTGCCAAATAACTATTGACTGTGATCAAAAAAAAGGTAGGCCGTTTAGTGGGGCAAGACTTTGGTATCGGTCATAGGACACCCCTGAAGTCCTTCCCCTTCTCTACTCCCAACTCACCACTACTGCTGGAGGGGGAACTCAGGCAAACACAAGACTCTTCTCAAGCCCCAGCTCCGTCCTTGCCGCTCCTCTGACTCTGTGGTACAGTCTTCCTAAACTACTGGCAGTTCCCTGGCACACTACGCCAGACTGTCTCTAGATCTCGGCATGCTGTATGCTCCTTCTACCAAGAATGCCCTTCCCTGCCTTGCCCAACAGTGAACTGCTGCTTGTCTTTTAAGACTCAGTTCAAACGCCGCCTTCTCTGGGAGCCTTCCCTGAACCTCACAGGTTGGGACATCCCTTTGCTTCTTTATGCTTCCATGCAACTCTGCATTCCACCTTTAGCACATCCCCTTCACTCAGAATGACACTGATGTGTCCAAATGTTTATGTCCCCGGAAGATTTTTTAAAACTCCAAGCAAAGGGCCTGACACACAGGTGGTATACGATAAGTAAGTCTGGTGGTTCCCAAAGAGCAGGAATGACTGAATTCTGGGCAATGTCTTTCTCCACTGCTTCTGACTAGAAAGGACTTTTGGATCTCTACAAGAAAAGGTAGGACTGAAGTATAAATGGGATTCCTCGGAAATTTCACCTTAAAAAACAATTTTGAGGCCCGGCACGGTGGCTCACATCTGTAATCCCAGCACTATGGGAGGCTGAGACAGGCAGATCACCTGAGGTCAGGAGTTCAAGACCAGCCTGGCCAACATACTGAAACCCCGTCTCTACTAAAAATACAAAAATTAGTTGGACGTGGTGGTGCACACCTGTAATCCCAGCTACTCGGGAGGCTGAGACCAGAGAATTGCTTGAACTCAGGAGGCAGAGGTTGCAGTGAGCCGAGATGGCACCACTGCACTCTAGCCTGGGCGAAAGAGCAAAACTCTGTCTCAAGGAAAAAAAAAAACACACACAATTTTTAGTATACCAAAGATTAGAAAACTCAAAAGGACCACTTGTCAGAGGTACCTGCAAACCATCTAGGGGAGAATGTAATAGAATTTCTTCTCTCGCAGTATCAGCTTTGACTGCTAAAAATATTAGCAGTCATAAAATTATCCAGCCCCACATTTAACGTAGCCACAAAATTTGCCTCTGTGACCTCCCACGGCAATGAATTATGTAAGTGACTATCTCATTTTATTAGCACTTAATTTGCTACTCTTTAATTTCATCAAATATCCCATGTTCTCATATTATGGGGTCTGGGGAAAAGAAAGGACTGATTGGCCTTTGTTATGTCCTTCATAATTTTTAATATTTTATTCAAGTACCCTTTAGCGTCTCCTTTCCAGGAGAAGTGATTCTAATGCACAGAGTCTCATCAGGACCTAAGAATCTTCTTATGAGGCCAAGAGGGGTTTTAAGCACACATGCCTTTGGGGGAATAGACATGAAACCGTAATTGGAAGGCAATGATACTCTTTTCTTAAAATTCTCCAATGAAAAAACCCCACTATTTATCTTAGCATGTCATTTTGCTGGTTTCTAGGCTGTTGTGTTGGTTGTAAATTTGTCCTCAAATACTCTTCTCACAATTCACTATTATTATTATTTTCCAGTTCATGTCTTAGCGGAGATAGAGGTCATTTTCCCTGTAACCCTACTTTCTAGCCTTTCCATCGTTTCCATGTGTGTTTCTACAGAAGTTCCTGTATTTTTCATAGTATTCCTAAAATGGAACACCTGCAAAAGGAGGGGCATTTTCTATTTTGATTTTAAATACAGAAAAATAAATCATATTAGAGACCCTCCCCCTCAAAATTTAGGGAAAATAAAAGAGATTAAATTTCTCGTGCTTTCTCTTCTTTCCAGTTTTTTCTGTCTACACGGATCACCAAAATTTGTTCCCGGGTGTTGTCTTTAAAGAGTCATTATCTGATGTGCACTTACGTATTTTAGTGACAGTACATTGCTGAATGTATGTGAATCCTTGCACTTTGCTTTACACAGCAGTGTCACACCATGAATTTATGGTGTTCCTACCTTCCTTTATACCTCCTTAAGAAAGCAGCCATTTCTCAATTATTGTTCCTTTTTAGTAATCGATTGCCTATTTCTACCAATGACATTCCTCAATTCATTAAGTAATGCCAGTAGGTTAATCTTGGCACGTAATCACTTATTCTGGCGTCTAAAATGCTGTTTGTACAGTCCTCGGGCTGGCCGTTTCAGTTCCAGTTGTTCTCAGGCTGCCCATGATCACACAGCTATTGGCCTCAAAGTATCCAAGCAGCAGCTGGATTTTACAGTATCCAGCTGTAGTTACATGGCTAGAAGGCCACGGCTCCTTGATAGAATGAAGTAGATTATACCTGAGTGCCATATGCAAGTCACACAACTTCTCCATTTAGCACTTCGTGAGTACAAGCATTGTGCCGAATGATGTGAAAAATGCAATGGCGCAGAAGACTTGTTCCTATCCTGGAAAACTTTAGGGAGAAAATTAGAGAGAAAGCCACAGGCGTGGGAAGAGGTGAAAAATACAAAATAAAAGCCAACACAAGAGGGCAAAAAAAAAAAAAGTGCTTTCGACCAACATTTCCTGAAATCTTTCTGCTGAAAATAATGAAAACTGACTTTTGTGATTAGAACAAAAAGTGAAAGCTTGGGCTCAGAAAATTGAGAAGAGGTTGGAAAACCAAGCTCAGAAAACAGACAACAACTAAAGACAACAACAGAGAGCCAAGAGCTGGAGGAGCAACACCAGCATTTTACAGCAACAGCCTGGCCAAGATGCCACAGCAGCTGCCACCTGCCACCACAGTCGCCATTTTCCTTAACTCCCTGAGCCCCAAGCTCTGTATGAAAGCACCCCATGACTGCACCTCGGTTATATGCTATGCATGACTATGGGGAATACTCCTTCCTCCGTTGTGCCTCCAACCTAGAGTACACATTGGAGGATTCCCTAGCAATGAGAGGATGCGAATTGGTTGCTGGAGATCAATAAATTTGGGACATGCCAGAAGGAAAAACTTCTCTAGTAGATGCATAAAGCACATTAGCATATGAAACTCTATGACCAAGTCTCGTCGTAAAAACAAAACAAAACAAAAAAAAACCTTGAATTTTCTTTAATCCAGCATTTCTCAAACTTTTTGAACACAACAGGCTTTTTAATCTATGACATATATTTACCACACTAGCTGGATAAGAAGTCAAGTTCAGAGAAGGGTAGGACACAGTAGGTTTATCCAGTTGGCTAAAACAACCCTAATGGATCAGTAGAGATTTGTGATTGACCCGAAAGCATTATTTCTCAGTCTGGAGACATTTTTAGTCACCACAGATAAGGTAGTGGGATTCCAGAGAATATGCCACTTGTATCTGGTGGGTAGAGGCCAAGGACACTGTTTAATATCCTACAATGCACCTACAACTTAGAATCATGTGGTCCTAAACGTCAACAGTGCGAAAGCTGATAAATCCTGCCCAAAACACCGGGCGGGATGCAGGAAAAATAAACAGGAAGCACTGGAAGTTTGTACAAAGTGGGACTGTCAGAAGCAAACACAGGTGGGCTAAATTTGACTAAATGTGGCTTATTTGACTGACTGTGGCTTTTATTTGTAAAGTACTGTAAGAACCAGGCTGAGTGTAGACATGTGCTGTCGAATCAGTAGCCACAGACGTGTGCCTACCTGAGCCCTTGAAATGCGGAGAGTCCAAACTGAGATGTGCTTTAAGTGTAAAACACATAGATTTCACAGATTCAGTACAAAAAGAAGGATGTAAAATATCTATGTTTTAACACTGATTATGCAGTGAAATTATAATACCTGGGATACATCTGGCTAGGTAAAATGCTATTAAAATATTTTCATCTGTTTTTATTTTTTTATAATGTGTACTCTTGAAATTTTTAAAATTATTCCATGTCTCACATTATGTTTCTCTTGGCTCTAGTCTAGACTTTATGATATAGGTGATTAGAAGTCACAGATATCCACAGAATTAAAGGAGGATTAAAAAAAAATTATCAGCATACAGAGTATGTCCCATGGAAACATGTAAGTTTGCAAATGCAAAGACAGGCATTTATGGTAGCAGCAAATGACACCAAGATCCATGTCCAATTCAGCAATACGTAGTAAATCCATAATATGGAATACAATTCAGCCATTATAAAGAATGAGAGGCCGGGCGCAGTGGCTCACTCACGCCTGTAATCCCAGCACTTTGGGAGGCTGAGGCAGGTGGATCATGAGGTCAAGAGATCGATACCATCCTGCCCAACATGGTGAAACCCCGTCTCTACTAAAAATACAAAAATTAGCTGGGTGTGGGGGTGCGTGCCTGTAGTCCCAGCTACTCAGAAGGCTGAGGCAGGAGAATCACTTGAACCTGGGAGGTGGAGGTTGAAGTGAGCCAAGATTGTGCCACTGCACTCCAGGCTGGGCAACAGAGCAAGACTCTGTCTCAAAGAAAAAAAAAAAAGAACAAGATGTATCAGTGAGTAATGTTGTGTAAAACTGATTATGATACATTACTCAGTAAAAATAAGAAATATGCACAAGTGTGCTTTTTAAAATAAAACTGTTAATAAAAACAAAAAGCATACAAAACATGTATCTGTTGGTATATTTGCAAAAAAACCCACAAACTATATGCCAAATTGATAGAAGGGTTTCTCTTCAGAGGTAAGATTATATTCCTACTTTCTCATGTTCTATATTCCTTTAACACTTAAACATTCTTACAAAGAGCATGCATTATTATTGAGCAGGAAATATATTAATACTTAACTCTTGAGGAACTGTCAGGCAGCAGTGTGAAGGACACGTGGAATGAGAGGCAGACTACAGTAGGTAAACCAGTTAAGGCAGTTGTCTGCGGTCCAGCCACCAGCATTTATACAACACCTACCTGGGGCATTCTCACAGCTTTAGACCCTTGGTGATCAATCTTTGGCCACTCAGCTGTTCCAGAAAGCCGGCCTGACACAGCTACACAATGTCAGGCAGAAACGATGTCAGAATGCCCTGTTTCTGTTCCCACAGGAAAGATTGACAAAATGTTCACCACAGGCCCTCAGGTAGAAAGTAGTAATGATGTTGCTCCTACGTGATACCTACAAGGGGATGAGATGGGCCCACACTATTTAGGGCCTGCTCTGGCCCACCCATAGCTGTGCTCCTCCCCATAGACGGGGGTCTGTAAGCCAAGGGTATAGACTGTCCCTGGGCCAATATTCCCCTCTAGTCCATACTCAAAGTGCACAGGACCTAGAAGAATTCCTAGATCAAATGGTTCCAGCCTTGTTTACAGAGTCTGCAGGGATCTCTACCCAAAGTCAAGGCTTAAACAAGATACAAGACAGATAAGGGACAGAAACCCTCCTGGAGAGTTTGATAAATGCAATTCTGTCTATGAATACCATTCATTCATTCAACTAGTATCAAAGGGCTACTCACAAGGGTGCCAGACACCACTGGAGGCTTTCGAGACCGAGCAGTGATGAAAAAACAAAATCGTTACTCTCACAGGCCTTTCCTAACAAGATATAAACATACGAATATCTATTAACTATATTATATATCTGAGCTACAATGAAAAGTCATATAGGATAAGAACATGGAGAATGAGGATGGGCATGGGCCAGGAAAATCTGATAATAAAACATTTGAGCAGGGCCCCAGGTGAAATGAGCAATGAAGCCATCATCTAAAGAAACAGCGTTCTAGGAAGAAACATTACAGGCATTTGAACCAGAGCAACTCCATCTTGAATAAGGGCTAGCTAAGACTTACTGGGTTGCAATCCCAGATGGTTAAGGCATGCTACGTCACAGGATGAGACTGGAGGTCCGCACAAGATTCAGACCATAAAGACCTTGCTGATTAAACAGGCTGCACTAAAGACGCTGGGTAAAAACCCACCAAAACAAAAATGGCAATGAGAATGACCTCTGGTCCTCCTCATTACTACAGCACCAGTGACATGACAGTTTACAAATGCCATAGCAACACCAGAAGTTACCCTATGTGGTCTAAAAAGGGGAGGCATGAATAATCCACCCGTTGTTTGGCAAATAATCAAGAAATAACCATTAAAAATAGGCATCCAGCAGCCCTCAGGGCTTCTCTGTCTATGGAACAGCCATTCTTCTATTCCTTTACTTTCTTAATAAACTTGCTTTCACTTTACAGACTCGTCCTGAATTCTTTCTTACGCAAGATCCAAGAACCCTCTCTTGGGGTCTGGATCAGGACCCCTTTCTGGTAACAGAAAGAGGAGAAGGCAAGAGTGAACAGTCATATCTAAGGCAAAGCAGGGACATAGTGCAGTCAGAAAAAAGTAGGCAAGGCCAGGTACGGGGAATCGAAGAAAGAGAGGGCAGCAAGGGCCAGATCATATAGTAAATCATTTTCCAAAATGAGGGTAATAACCTATGAATATGTCACAAAATCAATTTTGTCAGTGGCAACCAGCATTTTTAAAAAAGAAGAAAGGGAAAATAGAAAATGTCAGGATACGACGCATGTTGTGCAGGCAGGATCATTTGTGGAGGTTCTGTTTCAAACTACACGTGCAGGCGTGTACTGTGTGGCAATTTGAAATACACTGCATATGGTGAGCCATGGCCAACAGGGTTTGAAAGGTCCTTAAGGAGACCGTTTTCAGCATGAGAAGGTCTTCCGGGGTGAGATGGGAAGTCTTAGAGAATCTTCAGCAACAGCTGAAATGATCTGATTTACGTTTCAAAATAATCCCTCTGGCTGTGGTGGGAAAGTCAAGTAGGAAGCTCTGGCAAGAGCAAGTGGGAGCCTGTACCTAATCACTGGAAGGTGCAGGGTACAGAGTGGTCAAAACTGCATCAGTCAACTGACTGTAGCTTTTCTATTCTGCCCTTAACGTTTGTCTTTAAACAAGTAAGAACTACCTGATTCTGGTGCTATTATTCCCATTTGGAGAGTGAAAAGTCCAAGCTCCAGAAGCAGGCTCTAAGATTCACAAAGCGCAAAATTCAAAGAGCTTCGTCTGCTCGCTACCCATCAACAGCCTCAGGTTAAGTCTCTGTGGAAGAGTTTACAGATTAGAACAAGCTGTCAGAGCTCACCTCCCTGTTCCTCTCCCCAGCCACTCTATGCTCTAAGTGACTACTGAAGTCAAATTCAATAGCTCTTCCCAATATGGCCCAACTACTGCTGAGCTTTTGGTCCTCACTAGGGTGACCACGTCATCATGGGTTGCCCAAGACAAGCCTAGTTTATGCCTCCTGTCCCGCTCTGTATTAGCATTTGTCTTGTATATTTCATTTTTTAACAAAGTTGAAAATAAACCAAGATGCATTTGGGAGACCAACTTCTCCCAGAGTCTCCAGCAATATCGCATAGCCTGTGAGAGCCAGGTGCAGTGAACAGTTACTTTACCAAGTAGTTCACTCTAAAAGGAAGCCAAAAGTTGACTCTTTTCCCCAGCATCCCCGACATAACAAAACTAACACTCCCAGCATGCCAGGCATTCACTGATTATTGAGGGTACTCAGAATATTCATGGCTACTCTATCCAATACATGGTGCTAGGAAAACTGGCAAACCCCATGTATCAGAATGAAACTGGATCCCCATCTCTCACCTTGTACAAAGTCAACTGAAGACAGATGAAAGACTTAAATCTAAGACCTAAAACCATAAAAATGCTAGAAGGTAACATATGAAAAACTCTTCTAGACATTGGCTTAGGTAAATAATTCATAACTAAGACCCCAAAGGCAAATGCAACAAAATGAAAAGAAATAAATGGGACCTAATTAAACTAAAAAGCTTCTGCACAGCAAAAGAATCAGCAAAGTTAACAGACAACTCACAGAGTGGGAGTGAATATTCGCAAACTGCATCCCACAAAAGAAGAGCATCCAGAATGTACAAGGAAGTCAAATCAGCCAGAAAAGAAACAACAAATCCCATTCAAAAGTGGGCAAAGGACATGAATAGACATTTCTCAAAAGAAGATATACAAATGGCCAGCAAACGTATTTGTTAAAAAAGCACATCACTAATCATCAGGGAAATGCAAATTAAAACCACAATGAGACACCACCTTACTCCTGCAGGAATGACCACAATTAAGTAAAAAAAGACTAGATGTTGGCGTGAATATGGTGAAAAGGGAACACGTTTACACTGGTGATGGGAATGTACCACCACTATGGAAAAAAGTATGGGGATTCCTTAAAGAACTAAAACTGGAACTAGCATTCAATTCAGCAGTCCCACTACTGGGTATCTACCCAAAGGAAAAGCATATGAAAAAAGCACACGCACATGTATGTTTATAGTAGCACAATTTGCAATTGCAAAGATACGAAACCAAGCTAAATGCTCATCAGTCGATGAGTAGATAAAGAAAATGTGGGATTATGAACATCATAGAGGCCGGGTAGACTGGCTTACGCCTGTAATCCCAACACTTTAGGAGGCTGAGGCGGGTGGGTCACGAGGTCAGGAGTTCAAGACCAGCCTGGCCAATATGGTGAAACCCCGTCTCTACTAAAAACTACAAAAAAATTAGCTGGGTGGGGTGCTGGGCACCTGTAATCCCAGCTACTCAGGAGGATGAGGCAGGAGAATCACTTGAACCTGGGTGGTGGAGGTTGCAGTGAGCTGAGATCACACCACTGCACTCCAGCCTGGGCAACAGAGCAAGACGCAGTCTCAAAAAAAAAAAAAAAAAAAAATATATATATATATATATATACACACACACACACACACGCACCCCTCATGGAACACTGCCGTAAACAGGAACAAAATAATGTCTTTTGCAGAACCTTGGATGGAAATAGAGGCCATAATTCTAAGTGAAGTAATTAAAAACGGAAAAATCAAATATCCCATGATCTCACTAATAAATGGGGGCTAAGCTGCAAGGACACAAAGGCATGAGAATGATATAATGAACTTTGGGGATTCAGCATGAGGGAACAGAGAGGGAGGTGATGGATGAAAGACTATGTATTGGGTACAGTGTATATTGCTAGGGTGATGGGTACACTAAAATCTCAGAAATCACCACTAAAGAACTTATTCATGTAATCCAAAACCACTCATACCCCAAAAACTGTTGAAATTATTTAAAAAAAGGAATATTTGTGGCTACAGATGGCTAAGTCCTTCTCGTCTTGGGTGGTGGTTGAAGATTAATCCACACTGTTGTGTCTCTGTTATATCCATCTTGTACAGCAGCTAGTTGTGCCCTGGACTCAGTCCCAGCATGCAAGAGACACAAACGCACAATACCCCCAATCAGTAGGATCAATGAGCCTCTACTGCAGGTTAGGTGAACCTGAAATATGTATGGGAAACCACTAGGTTCCTTGCAGAGAGTGGACTGAAAGCAATGCTTTTATGATTTATCATATTCTGTAAATCTAAACTATTTACTTTGGGTCGGGTTTTTAAATTCTGCAACAACAACAAAAACTATCAGCAACAATGACCTAAAAAAAAATTATGTATAAGAAAAAATTTTATTCTGAATTCCCATTTCTCAGGAAAGTTGATTATCTGTAATTTGCACAAAATGTTTTTCAACATTTGCCATGTGCCGTGGAAAACCAAAGATATCTATCTATCTATCTACATATCAGATTCTAGGATGACCTAAATCTGCTAAAAAGCATCAGTATGTACTTCAAAAAATTAGTAGTTAAGATGCCTGTGCCCAAAGATGGCATTTTAACACGTCTTCGTAAGATACAGTTACATGCAACTCTTTAGCTTGACTTTCATTTAGATAAACGACTATTCTAAATATTGCTCACTTTTAGATCTAAATTTTCTATTGAATGTATAAGAAATGAAGCAGCAGTTATCAAGTTGTTGGCTCCACGAACAGAAGATTCACAAAACAGAATACATCAGAGTTTCACAGCAGAGTCATAGGTGCTTCAAACAGAAAATCAGTTAAATTAATTTGAATACTGACTCATTTGCAAAATCTAATTTATCAAATAAAAAACCAGAAGTCCATTTTGCTGAAGGTAAAACAACTGACATCCAGCATTGCTGTGACGACCGCTATAAATTCAGTTAAAGAGGTTAGATTATGTGATTTTGCAGTGATAACAGGGATACAAATCTTGATATAAAAGTATCAAGATAAAAACATGTCCTTATTAAATTAGAAAACCTATGGGGCAGAAATATACCTGGATCTCTTTGTGACAGACACATAATTAATAATTTCATCCAAATATGCTTCTATAGACTAACAATTAAGTACAAGCGTCAATGTCAAATTTTAAACATTTTATTTACACACAGAATAAACGAACTGTCTGATCTTTGTAAGAAAGCTGACGTTAAACATAAATCTTCCTTCATGGCAATATGCGCTCTCTCTGCTGATTCTCATCAGCTGAATACTGGAAATGTCTGATTCTCTGAAGAGTTAAGAGCCATTCTGTCACTCAATCTAAGCTGATAGTCTTGAACTATCTTCTAAATAAGACCTTTGAATGTTAGCTTTTTTTCAAAATCAGTTGAAAATCTTTTATTTAGAAAAAGATATTAAATAAATAAAACACCAAAGCCTCTTGTTTTTGAAACTTAGTGAACTACGATTACTGATGACAATTTGGCAAAGATAAAGACACTAAAATTTACCCCTACAAAAGAATAGATTTGAACAAATTAAATAAGATTTCAACCAGCGTACAGGGGTTAATTTTAAAATTCTAAAGTTACACTGTGGAATCCTTCAGCTCAGCTGTCTTGACTATCTTTTGTTACATGAACAACCACCACAAAACACTGCCTAAAGACAGCAATCATTTTGCTTCTCCTGATAGGCTGACAGGCTCAGCTGAGCGGTTGCGCTGCTGCTCTCATCAAGATCTCTTGTGTGGCTAAAGTCAGATGGCCGCTGGGATTGGAACATGCAGAACAGTTTCATTCACAGTTCAGGTACCTTGGAGGGTGCAGCTGGAAGGCTGGGCTCTGACGGGACATTAGGTCTCCTTTCTCTCCATGTAGTCCTCAAACCTCTCCCTTTCCAAGTGCCCTTTCTCCCTTTGCAAGTAGCTGAACTTCTTAATAGGCAGCTCAAAGCACCCAAAATTTTTTTTTTTTTTTTTTTTTTTTTTTTGGAGACAGAGTTTCGCTCTTGTTACCCAGGCTGGAGTGCAATGGCGCGATCTCGGCTCACAGCAACTTCTGCCTCCTGGGTTCAGGCAATTCTCCTGCCTCAGCCTCCTGAGTAGCTGGGACTGCAGGCACGCACCACCATGCCCGGCTAATTTTTTGTATATTTTTTTTTAGTAGAGACGGGGTTTCACCATGTTGACCAGGATGGTCTCGATCTGTTGACCTCGTGATCCAGCCGCCTCGGCCTCCCAAAGTGCTGGGATTACAGGCGTGAGCCACCGTGCATGGCCCACCCAAAATTGTTAAAGCAGCTGTAGAGCACGACTTCTGCCACATTCTGTTGGTTAAAGTGAGTCACATGGCCAGCCCAGAATTAATACAATACGGGACTACAGAAAGGCATCAATACCAGAGATGTGGTCCATCTCTGGAGACTAGCTACCAAACGCTCCTATTTTAAAATAGATAAGCTTATATCCTGTACTGGAAAGAAACAAAATTGAGAAGGCTTATAATTTTACAGTATTTGAATTTGCAAAATATCCAAAAGAATCATAAATAGAGACATCTTATTTGACATGTTTCATCTTATAAAAATATTTACTATTTTGTCTCAGAATGAAGGCAAAAATATATTAGCTGTAAAAACATTTCTGGTAAAATATTTACACATTTCAATTACAAAATGTGAACTGAAAATACCCACCATTTACAGAATATGATAAACTTACCAAGTACCTCAGCACTTGTAGAGAAAATATTTTCTCAATTTTAAAAACATGTTTTATGGATAAGAATGAGTTGAAAACTATCAAGAATTTTACACATACTAAACACAAAATGCAACCTCGACATATAGACTGATACAGCTAAGAAGCTAATTAAAGCAGAGTAATGATTCAATTTATTTTATAATGCTGAGATAATATGAATACTTTTTCTGGCTTTGATGTACATGAATGTATTTAGAGTTAGAACGAATTTTTTAGTGTTTGAAAGGAACTGTTTTCTCTCTAACAGAAAATCTACCAATAAAATAAAAGCAATGTATCAACATTCAATATTTTAATTATATAATTTTAAGTATGTTTAGTGCTCCCCTTTTACTGTCAAAAATATCTAGTTTGCATGCTAAGTCACCCTACCAAATATCCAAGTCAATGTCACTTGTGAATAACTTTCTCCAGCTCCGCAGCCACTAAGTCTTCCTCCAGGCTCCACTGAACCTTAACAGATCAATATTACAACTCTTACCCACGTCAGTCAGTAAATATTTAGGTATTTATTGTATATCAGGCCCTGGCACATAATCTAGCGGTTATGTTGTGGTATTATGTGATATAATCTAGTGAATTATCTAGTTGGATGCTGCCAACAAGATACTCGAGCTTCCTCAAAGCAAAGGGATTCAGATCACTTCATTAATAACAGCCCAGCTCTTCATCACTACTTAAATGATGCACAGCAAATACATAAATATTTGATGAAATGATGATGAAAACAATTAACTTAATGAAAAAGGGAGCTGGTAGTTTGGGGAAGCCCTGATGCACTAGAATAAAGGAAGTATAGCCATCCACTTAACCAAGATTCATTAAGTGACTGCTACGGGATAAGCAAACCTAGAAATAAAGGGACATCCAGGGGCAAGAAAAAAGGATTCAAAACCACAAAGATGTGCAGGTGCTGTTACCAGCAAAGAAGGGAGAAGAAAAACATGTAATTTAACAACATAAGAATCAAATGAAAGCAAACTACATAATTCTGTAACCCTTAAAGAAATAATTAATACATTTAGCATTACTAGTGGATGCTAAAGACAATGGGTGAAAAGTTCATGAGAAACCAGGCATTCACATGGTATCGGAGTATCAGCTCACACAGGACATGCAGGTCAAGGGGGGAAACTGGAACTATACCACTGGCGGATATGGCTACAATCTCCTTAAGCAAATGATCAAACTTCACTTCACTTATAATGGGATAACCAGGCATTCATTCTGTGCCTCATGATGTGATACATACAAAATACAGCATCACTTCTGAAGTACTTTTACCAGAACTGTATAACCTGAATAGAATCAAGTTTTAGACATAACTTCCCAAATTAAACAAAATACAGGATGGGCACAGTGGCTCATTCTGGTAATCCCAGCCAAGGTGGGAAGATCTCTGAAGCTCTGGAGATCTCTGGGAAATACGGTAAGACTCTGTCTCTACAAAACATTTAAAAATCATGTTGGTGCATGCCAGTGGTCCCAGCTATACAGGAGACCGAGTTGCAGGATTGTTTGAGTCCAGGAGCTTGAGGCCGCAGTGAGCCATGTTCACACCACTGCACTCCAGCCTGGGCAACAGAGCACTATCCCATCTCAAAGAAAAAGAAAGAAGGAAAATACAGAAAATGGAGAAATAAGTTAAATGACATTATGAGAAAATAATCAGACAAATCCAGAAGCTGAGACAATCTACAGAAAACATAACCGAGTATCATGATACTGAAATTGGAATTCTGCTCTAAAGGAAGACAAACACAACTGAATACAAATCATAGTCTTCATTTGCATCGTGGCTTGGATAAACCAGCTATAAAATACATTACATTTTGGGGACAACAGGAGAAATTTAAATATGGTCTCAGTGTTAGATGTTAACCAGGAATTATTTCAAATTTGGCTACCGAGAAAATGATGTTATGGTATTATAAGAACATATATTAATTTCTTTAAAGTGCAAACTGTTTTATGTTTATGAGTGAAATGTTATGATATCTATAATTTTAATTTAAGATACTGCAGGAAAAACTGCCAACACAAACAGTAAATTATTACTGTGTTAGGTCATGACAGATATATGAGTGTTCTTTATACTAGTACCACTTTTCTGAATGTCTGACATCTTTTTTTTTTTTTTTTGAGACGGAGTTTCGCTCTTGTTACCCAGGCTGGAGTGCAATGGCGCGATCTCGGCTCACCGCAGCCTCCGCCTCCTGGGTTCTGGCAATTCTCCTGCCTCAGCCTCCTGAGTAGCTGGGATTACAGGCACGCACCACCGTGCCCAGCTAATTTTTTGCATTTTTAGTAGAGACGGGGTTTCACCATGTTGATCAGGATGGTCTCCATCTCTTGACCTCGTGATCCACCCGCCTTGGCCTCCCAAAGTGCTGGGATTACAGGCTTGAGCCACCGCGCCCGGCCTGAAATCTTTAGTCATAAGAAAAAACTAATACAAAAGCAAATTAAAATAATTAACATAGCAAATAAGGGAAACTGCAGGCCAGCCTCAAAAATGACCCATAATGATTCTCTCTCCTCCTAGTATTCATGCCCCTTCCATAATTAATAGAGCTGACCTATGTAACCAAGAGGATATTATGGAAATATTCATGTGTGACTTCAACATTGGGTAAGAAAACACATGGTGACTTTGCCTTACTATCATGGATCACTCATCTTGGGAGAAGCCAGCTGCCACGTGGTAAAGGGTTCACATGGTAAAGGGTTGAGGCCTCTCACTAGGTGCCAGCACTAAGTTGCCAACCATATGGGTGAGCCACTCTGGAAGTGGATCCTCCAGCTCTAGCCAAACCTTCAAGTGATGGCTGCCTGGACCAATAACTTGACTGCAACTTCATGAGAGACCCCGAGCCAGAACCACCCAGCTAAGCCATTCTCAAATGTTTGACCCAGAGAAATGTTGTGAGATAATAAATGCTTATTGTACTCCACTAAATTTTGGAGTAATATATTACACAACAACAAACAACATATAGAAACCAACATGAAAGATTCCAGTAACAACCTGCTTCGTAATAATAAAATTGCAGACTAGGAATTATTTTATTTTTTATCTTCCCCAAATTTAAAATGTAAATATTTAAAATTCTACTAATACACATATATAAATCAAATTACACTGAAATTCTTGTATAGACATGTAAAAACTGAACTATACATGTAAGATTTGTACATAGTACTGTACACGGTTACCTCAATGAAATTTCTTTTTAAGAATTATAGTGAAACTTCTTTTTTTTGAGACAGGGTCTCACTCTGTTGCCCAGACTGGAGTGCCATGGCACAATCATTGCTCACTACAACTTCCACCTCCCGGGTTCAAGCAATCCTCCCACCTCAGCCTCCCAAGTAGGTGGGACTACAGGTGCGTGCCACCATACCCAGCTAATTTTTATATTTTTTGTAGAGACAGGTTTTTGCCATGTTGCCCAGGATGGTCTTGAACTCCTGGGCTCAAGTGATCTGTCCACTTCAGCCTCCCAAAGTGTTGAGATTACAAGCGTGAGTCACCATGCTCAGTCAAAAAGTTATAGTGAAACTTTAAAATATCATAGCAATGGGCGTCCATGTCTTTAAATTCAGCTCAATTTATTTAGGAAACTAGTATATTTCTAGTTTTTCAAAAACCTTAACTTGATGTCCATCAATTGTTTTTCAAAACTCTCCTCCAAAGAGTTTTGTTAGCTTTGGAAATACCTGCGATAAAAAACCAGTGTCAACCCATGACTGACCTCTCTGGAAGGACAGGACCTTTTCACTCACACTCTTTTTTCGCTATTGTTTTAATATGTTTAAACCTGTGAACAAGGCAGTACTTTTTACTCTGCTGGCATTTTCCTTAAACTCTTAGGGGAGCATTATCAAAAGATTTTCCAGAAACCAAATACTTCTACCAGGTTCGCAGTATGAAGTATTTAATTAACAATTTCAAACAACTCTTAACCTGCCAGGTTGAGACTAGACAGTTTTCCTCAGCAACTCACATATCAAGTTGTTTGAGAAACATACTTCTTGTCTTGAATCAAGATGTCGAAGAAAGAGGCAGTTAAAATACCCGTTAGGTATCCCACCCATTTTGTTTTGGATTTACTATAGTTCCAAGTGAGTTTACTGCAAAACTTTTTTTTTTTTTAATTGAGACAGAGTTTTGCTCTTGTTACCCAGGCTGGAGGGCAATGGCGCGATCTCGGCTCACCACAACCTCCGCCTCCTGGGTTCAGGCAATTCTCCCGCCTCAGCCTCCAGAGTAGCTGGGATTACAGGCACGCGCCACCATGTCCAGCTAATTTTTGTATTTTTAGTAGAGATGGGGTTTCACCATGCTGACCAGGATGGTCTCGATCTCTTGACCTCCTGATCCACCGGCCTCGTCCTCCCAAAGTGCTGGGACTACAGGTGTGAGCCACCGCACCCGACCCATTGTAAAACTTTTGACAGCACAGTTCTAACACATCCAAACCCACAAGCTGTCTACTGTGGCCAAGTACTGGGTAGCCAGGGATGGAGATTCACAGGAACATGCCAGGCACCAATACTGGGTACACAGCCTTGACCTGAAAAAAGGGAATTCTAGGTTCTGGTTCTGTGACATGGGTCATCACTGGATTTGCAGTTGAAAACCATGGATAACAGTTTATGAAGCACCAACTGCACCGGGCACCTGGTTAGCTGTTCTACAGTGCTTGATCCTAGTACAACCAACTTGGTGTTGGAGGCCGTCTCTGAGTAACTTAACCACAGAATTAGAAGGCAATCGTTGACAAAAGAGAAAGAAGCAGTTTATGTAGTCTGACAGTCACCATTTAATAGTAGTGCTAAATATAGGGCATGACAGTGTCAAACAAAGCAGGACACTGAGTTCTAGCGCCAACTCTGTCACTATGAAGAGACCAGGCTGGCCAGAGAAGGTTTCAACAAGCGAACCTGCCCAGACAGATTAGTAGAAATTAACTGGGAATTAAGGAGCAGAAAGACATTTCAAACATTTAGTATAATATGAGACCAATTTGGAAATGGTGACAACCTGTTTCTAGAACAGTAACAATGGAAAAACTTACATGTGGGGGTAAAAATACAATTGCATGGGTATAGTGGGATCAGGTCACAGAGAATCCTGCAATTCAGACTCTAGACTTGAAACACTGGTAGTGCTGATCAGACTGGTGTGTATGATGGACTGGAGAAACAGAGAAACTACAGCCAAGTTTATGCCAATTTGGTATAACGAACATTTACTTATTTAAAAATCTGGGAGCAAAAAATTAATTAAATAAAATAGAAAATGGGAAAAATAACTAAATTAGAGGATCAGTGTAGAACATCTCATATCTAAGGAGTAGAAATTCCAGAAAAAGATAATTTTGAAAAATGGAGGGATTCGGAGAAAAGGGAAGCCATGTTCGCTGTGGGTGGAAATGTAAGTCAATATTGCCGTTATGAAGAACAGTATAGAGGTTTGTCAGGAAATTAAAAATAGAGCTACCATCGATCCAGCAATTCCACTACTAAGTATACATCCAAAGGAAGTGAAGTCAGTGTGTTGACGAGACATCTGCTCTCCCATGGTCACTCACTGCAGCTCTATTCACAATAGCCAAGATAAGAAATCAACCTAAGTGTCTGTCATCGAAGAACGGATACAGAAAATGTGGTATACCTAAATAACAGAATACTATTCAGCCTTTAAAAAGAAGGAAATCCTGTCACTTGCAACAATACAGATAATCCTGGATGGTATTACATTAAGTGAAATACGACATAATTTCGCTAAATATGTGGTGGACTCTAAAAAAGCTGAATTCATAGAAACAGAGAGTAGATTGGTGGTTACCAGAGGCTGGGGAGAGACGATTGGGGAGATGTTGCTCAAAGGGTATAAAAATTTCAGTTAGAAGCTCTATTCAGTTCAATAGATCTATTGTAGAATATGGTGACTACAGTTAATAACAATGTACTGTATTCCTGAAAATCGCTAACAGCAGAATTTAAATGTTCTCACCATATATTAAACCTCAGTGAAATTTCTTTTTTAAATTATAGTGAAACTTTTTTTTGAGAGACAGGGTCTCATTCTGTCACTCCGACTGAATTGCTGACTGCAACCTCCACCCTCCCGTGCTCAAGCAGTACTCCCACCTCAAGTAGCCGGTTCTATAGGCATGCACCACCACACTCTGCCAATTTTTTATTTTTTATAGAGATGGGGTTTTGTCATGCTGCTCAGACTAGTCTCAGACTCCGGGGCTCAAGTAATCTGCTCATACCTCTCCCCAAAGTCCTGGGAGAGAGGTATGAGCAACTGTGTCCGGCAAACAGATTATAGTGAAACTTTAAGGTAAAGTATCACATGGATTCATACATGCTTGTCAAATTTGGAAAACACACACATATTTACATAACTGACGTTGTGAGTTAATCCTTGAACTAACAATGCTTTTGAAAGCTGTCATGTAAAAATCAGTTATCTTCCATGCTTTCAGTCAAATGAACAACTTGGATAAACTGGGTAACAGAAAAGTTTCCATATCCCAAGACAGTTTATGGCCAATATCTCGGTTATACTATTATATGCTCTTAGTCGATTCTGTGTTGCAGTAAAAGAATAACTGAGACTGGGTAATTTATAAAGAAAAGTTTATTTGGCTCACAGTTCTGTAGGCTGCGAAGTTCAAGGGTGTGGTGCTGGCTTCTGGTAAGGGTTTTGCTAAGTTATGGCAAAATGTCAAAGGGGAAGTGAACACGTGAAAGGTAGCAGGTGTGTGAAAAGAAACCCACAGGCTCTTCCTCAAGAGAAGAAAAAACAAGGAAACCAGATTATTTTTAACAACCCACTCTCATGAGAATTACTCTATTCCCGAGAGACCAAGAACTCACTCATCACCTCCATCCCCAGAGAGAACATTAATCTATTCATGAGGGATCCACCTCCATGACCCAAGGACCTCTCACTAGGCCCCATCTCCCAACACTGCCACACCAAGGATCAAATGTGAACATCAGTGTTAGTGTAGACAAACCACATCCAAACCACAGCATGCTCTCATGAAGATAACTTCATAAGATACTTAGTAAACCACATTGAGATTTCCAAATATGCAGTTTTTCAATTTTATGTACTCTGAGAAAACTTCTGATGAGAGTTTTACCAAGCACCTAAATGTGCTTAATGTACACAGACACATTAGACCTTAGAGAAATTCATCAAGAAGCTGGATAACTTTGGTTCCCTGTTGGGTAGAGTCAAATCTCAGTCCTTTGAAAAGATTTAATCAATTATTCTAGGAATCAAGAGCTTTAGAGAAAATCCACTTAACTCTTTCCTCTCAATGAGAAACTAGATGAAGAACTTTCCAAAATTAAAATTTTAGAATTCCCAATAACGCTGTGTTACTTATTGAATTTATACTATCAGTCAACTGAAAATATTATTCATAAAGCTGCTACTTCTGCTGGATGCTGTGCTAGTCATGCAGGTTAATGTGTCTACAAAAATACCTGCAGGCTAAAACAGATCTGCCGAAGATAAATCCTGTGAAAATATCAGAAATATTATTTATATCTCCATTAAACCCTTAAAATAATTAGAAAACTATTTCATTTAAATAAATATATTAAGTTCTTGAAAAAGGGATGCAACTAAATATACTAATAGAACTTTAAGATTATACAATATCTCTACCTATTTTTCCTGAAACTTATTCCGCTATTACCGCAGCTCAGTACTCAATGTCCTACTCTTACCACAAAGCATCCCACTTAAGTCTCACTTCAGGAAAAATCTATTATTGGTCATTTATACTTTACCATGGATTTAAGGTAATACATGATCTCTCCCAGGAACATTTACTTTTAAGTTTTACCTCTAAGGTAAAATACAGTAAACTATGAATAACATATCTTATGAGGGGTGTTACCAACTTCATGTCCTGAAGTTTTGGAGTTCATATTATTCCTGATGCTTAACCTTTTAAGTAAATGTTTTTCACGACCTACTGGGAATTATAAAAGTAATTCTGTTATTAAAACTTGTATATTTAAATTCTGAAACCAATGTCTATTTTGGCAATAACAACCAAAAAAAGCTTACTTTTCTTAAGTAATAGTGTACGAACACTTGTCTCTGGTTACCTAAAATAGTCACAGGATGATACCAATGAGACTTATCAAATAAATACCTACTCTGTTGTTTGGCTATTGACTCATTTTTAAAGATGCTGATCAAAAAAGCTTCTAAAAATAAAAGAACTTGGGATGAATAAATTCCTTCTAGAAGAAAAAAAAAACAGTGATAACTACTTTTTTTTTTAATTGAGATGGAGTTTCGCTCTTATTACCAGGCTGGAGTGCAATGGCGCGATCTCGGCTCACCACAACCTCCACCTCCTGGGTTCAGGCAATTCTCCTGCCTCAGCCTCCCGAGTAGCTGGGACTACAGGCACGCGCCACCGTGCCCAGCTAATTTTCTGTATTTTTAGTAGAGACGGGGTTTCACCATGTTGACCAGGATGGTCTCGATCTCTTGACCTTGTGATCCACCCGCCTCGCCCTCCCAAAATGCTGGGATTACAGGCGTGAGCCACCGCGCCCGGCCGATAACTGCCTTTAATCACATTTCCATATGAAAGAAAGTCAGCATAAAATGCCCATTGATAATAGACTGGACTGGAAAAATGTGGCACATCATATACACCATGGAATATTATGCAGCAATCAGAAATGATGAGTTTGTGTCGTTTGTAGGGACATGGATGAATCTGGAAAACATCATCCTCAGCAAACTGACACAAGAACAGAAAATGAAACACCGCATATTCTCACTCATAGGCGGGTGATGAAAAATGAGAACACATGGACACAGAAAGGGGAGTACTAAACACTGGGGTCTATTGGGGGGAAAAGGGGAGGGCCAGTGGGAGGGGGAGGTGGGGAGGGATAGCCTGGGGAGAAATGCCAAATGTGGGTGAAGGGGAGAAAAAAAGCAAAGCACACTGCCATGTGTGTACCTACGCAACTGTCTTGAATGCTCTGCTCATGTACCCCAAAACCTAAAATCCAATAAAAATTAAAAAAAAAAAAAAAAAGATATTAAATACATGGTAGTTTCAACGTCCATTACATTCTAGGATATACAGAGGCTCCAACTGCCTACATACACGCTGAATGTTTTTCCCTTACAACCCCATGTTCTATTCTAGTCAGCAAATAACCTGGTTCACAATCAGTTCCTCTTTAGCTTTAAGGTCAGAATTTTCCAACATTCCTAATACATTTTGTGTAAAGGGAAGGGTCTGTAATTCTTACTGGAATCACTATATACAAGGCACCCTGCTAACTACTCTACATATAATACCTCATTTAATCTTCACAGTTACTCTATGACCTAGCTTTTATTCATTACATTTTTTGCCATATCAAATTCAAAAATCATAGGTAGAAGAACCGAGATGTGAATCACCGTCAGTCTTACCTGAAAGTCCAATTTCTTTTCAAAAAAGCTACATGTAGTTAAATGAGTAACACCTCTACTATATTTGTGAAAATTTTACTTGGGGTAGGCTCAAACTCTATAACCGGGGTATTTTTTGAAAATGAAATACCCCTGGATTTGAAACTGAAGCGAGCTAAGTTTCCAAAGAAAAAAAAAAGAAAGATTTGTTGTGTAGCTACTGTATGTATCTTACCTTTGTAGCACCCTTCGGCATGCAGAACAAAACACTCTCCAGATCCCTACTTAGCAGCCTCACGCTCTCCAGTAATGCCTCTGCCTGTGCTTAAATATTTATTTCAACATGCACACACAAACACACAGAAGGAGCTTGGGATGTAGGTGTACCCCTTAAACAGCAGGCATCTAACATGTGCTAAACTACTGAGACTATAAGCAGACAGGGCTTGAGTTGATATTGTCTCCCAAAACAAACAAACAGGCCTCCGTTACATTACGGAGCACAGTGATTGCCAACACTGTCTGGGAATATCTGTTCAAAACCAAATTAGAGGGGAAATCACCACCTGCTGGGTGCTGATTCCCAACACTGCTTGCTGCAGCACCTGCTCTCTTTCTGTAATTTCTCCTCTGGAAGAAGTTCTTTTGTGGCACAGGTTTTGACGAGGCGGCTGGTTTTCCCAGTGCTTTCAAAAGCTCTGTGACAAGTCATCAAAAACTTTAAAGCACCCCATTCCGCCTTTAAAAGGGAAGTCCTTAGATGTGCCCACTCAGAAGTTAGTGTGAGTTAGCTCTGCAATCACTTCAGCGTGGACGCTGGTCGTCAGGAAACATTCTCCCTGGTGGGGCTCTACAGGAACACAAGCTTCCCACCGGTGCTCCCCAGACCCGGCTGCACCCGAAGCCCTGGTGGAAGTCACTTGGCTGAGCCCGTGCTCTACAGGAGCTGACTCCTGTCCAGTTTTCACAGAGAACCCTGCTACAAATCTAGAAGGCTGAGGAAAGTACATAAGGTCAAGTGTACAAAAACCACGATGGACAGAAGTCAAAACGGCAATATTTCAGGCCCCACAACCAAATACTCCTTTTGGTTAAATATTTTAAACTGCACAAATAAAGTGTCTGTCGTTCCTTGGTACCAACCAAACTTACCTTTCCCAGGAAAAAGCTATTTATACCAACAGTCTTTCACACTTTAGTGAGAACTGAATTTTCCATTCTTCTCCCAGCCAGCTTTTAATAAGGGAAAGGCACTCTCCAGGTGGACACCTCGGGGTGGAAAAGCATGCAGCAAGAGTCCACACCTGCAGGCAAAATCTCCCCTACTTCCTAAGGGCTGTCCTGGCCATCAGTGTCTCAATGACTCAAAGGTAAATAGTCCAAACAGGGTGCGGCCCTTGGCCTTTTCCTGTGCTCACCGTTTGCTCATGGCATGTCCATCATATAGTCCAACATGCACATACAGAAAGAGTGGAATTTTAATCTTTTTTGTTTCTTGTTCAGAAATCTCTATAAATGGAATAATGACCAAGAAATTTAAATGTGTTAATTAAAATTACACTTAGCGATTACCTGTAGATTTCACATCTCCCTTCATTTCGGTTTTCCAACTAAGGCAGGTAATTAGAGATGCTGGTCAAGGGTACAAAGCTTCAGTCAGGCAGGAAGAGGAAGCCTTTGAGATCTACTGCACAGCATGGTGGCTGCAGTTAAGAGGAATGTATATTTCAAAACTACTAAGAGTAAATTCCAGACATTCTCAACACAAAAACTAAGTATGTGAGGTGATGATGTTAATTAGCTTGATTTAATCATTTTGCATTGTATACATATATCAAAATATCACACCGTATCCCATAAATACACACAGGTATTTTTCAAGCAAAAAAATTTTAACTTTTTTTTTGAGGTGGAGTCTTACTCTGTCGCCAGGCTGGAGTGCAGTGGCGCAATCTCAGCTCACTGCAACCTCCACCTGGGTTCAAGAGATTCTTCCGCCTCAGCCTCCCGAGTAGCTGGGACCATAGGCGCGTGCCACCATGCCCGGCTAATTTTTGTATTTTTAGTAGAGATGGGGTTTCACCATGGCCAGGATGGTCTCGATCTCTTGACCTTGTGATCCGCCCGCCTCAGCCTCCCGAAGTGCTGGGATTACAGGCGTGAGCTACCGTGCCTGGCCAATTTTAACGATTTTTAGTCAAGAACAGGTTCATTAAATTAAAAGTTAGCAGGAGAAATATAAATTAACATCTAATTTATTTGTCTGCTACTTTTTCTTCCCTTATATGGTTTTTAGCCACTTTTCTATGCCATATCAATCTACATGTCATCCATGTAATCTCATTATATTTTGAATTCCTAATTTTTAAAAAAGCCTTTTAAAAAAGACAGATAAGTTAGCAGCTAGTTGCATGTAGAACGTGAAGGTTCTATAATAAAACATATATAAGTATATAAGGAGGCAACGTCATTCGTTTTCAGAGTGAGAGTGCAATCTCCAGAATCACAAAGACCACAGCTAATTCCTGACTCATCATTCTCTTGCTAGCCGTATGACTACAGGCAAGTTGCCTTACCTCTTAAAGTATCAGCTCCCGCATTTGTAAAATCAGCATAAAAATCGGAATAAAATTGCTGGGAGGACTAGAAGATAATGTATGTACCTAGAAATGCCTTATATGTTCTAAATAATCAGTAAACATTAATCTTTATCATATTACCATCTCCATAAAGAGCATCTCCCTTTCAAAATATTTTTAGTACACCAACTTTGACAAAATCAATTATATGGTTATATAACTAATTGATCATCATCATATGTTAGCAAGATAGAGATAGCAGATAGTTCATGTACTTGACTAACCAGAAAGACTCCAGCAGCCTTTTCTAACCAAGGTTCCTCAATTGAGCCGCAGAACAAAACACTCGATGAACAACTATTTTCTCAGTTCTCCCAGTGAAGAACTGGTATCTTTCTAAATGCACTGGAGAGTTAATTCATGACATTAATGAATGCCCCAGGGCATGAAGGCTGAATTTTTTCACAGGATTCCGGTTGTAGAAAGCTGCCAGAACCTCCACTCAGAACTTCTTGCTCTTAGTTTACCACAATTCTGGTAACTGGGATTTTCTTGTTTCTTGTCTATTGCATATTTGAAATAACATATCTGAAAGTGGAAATTGCTATGACAGAGGAATGGGAGCCTGATGACAGTGGAGGAATCAAAAAATTTATTTCAAAATACACTCAGTGAGCCAAGAGCAGTGGGACACACCTGTGGTCCCAGCTGCTGAGGAGGCTGAAGCGGGAGGATTTGCTTGCAGCCAGGAGTTTGACACCAGCCTTGGCAACATAACAAGACTTCATCTTGAAAAGAAAAAAAAAAAAAAACAGTGCACCAAAAAAGAGGAGCAACACTGGCCAACTGATTAGCAGAAAGTGGCTTTAAAAGCTTCCCGAGTCAGCCAGACATGATGGCTGACGCCTGTAATCCCAGCACTTTGAGAGGCTGAGGCAGGCAAATCACAAGGTCAGCAGTTCAAGATCAGCCTGGCCAACATAGTGAAACCCCATGTTTACTAAAAACACAAAAATTAGTTGGGCATGTGATGGTGGGTGCCTGTAGTCTCAGCTACTTGGGAGGCTGAGGCTGGAGAATTGCTTGAACCCGCGAGGCAAAGGTTGCAGTGAGCCAAAACCACGCCACTGCACACCAGCTTGGGTGACAGAGTGAGACTCCATCTCAAACAAAAAAAAGGCCTCAGGAGTCGATGGGGGCTTTACTGCATGAAAACACAGCAGGTTGGATATGTCTAAGGTCCTGTAAGTCAGCAAAAAATGATTAAATTCTCCCCAGTGCAGTCCACCTCCCACAGGGACTAAACCTTCAAAGCCCTACTTCTTCAAGAGATGATACTAGGCAATTCTGATTTCCTTAAAAATTTGTGAATTTTAATTTCCTTGCTAATTTATGGATAAATTATAAAGGTAATCTATGTATACCTTTACAATTAGGCAAAAACATTTTTAAAAATATTTTCAAGTTTTAAACATCTTCTGTTTTCACACTTAGAAGAGTAAAGCCAAGAGAATTGCCTGAACCCAGGAGGCAGAGGTTGCGGTGAGCCGAGATCGCATCATTGCACTCCAGCCTGGGTAACAAGAGCGAAACTCCGTCTCAAAAAAAAAAAAAAGGAGTAAAGCCTCCACATTAATTCATTCTCCAAAGTTCACAGACAAACAACTTCTCCCAGAGAAGAACTGGTATCCTTTTTTGTATACTACTCATTGTCTTTGGTGTTAAGGGGCATGTGATCAAAACAGAAGAATTTACAGAGGAAAAAAATTGAAAAGAATTAAGCGTTAAATCTCAAGAAGAGTAAGAGAAGGATTCATGAAAGTGAAGGAATTTAAGCTTGACCTTTAAGGCCAGGGATAATTTCCAATAGCAGAGGGGATAATGTCAAGAGGCATTCCAAACAGGACCAACATTCCCAAAAAACAAAGACCAAGACAGCCTGACCAGAGCAAAGGGCGTGAGGCTGGGGGACGGGAGGGTGACAGGATTGGGGCCAAATGACCCAGGATCTTCAAACAGAGAGAGAATGAAGTGTCTGGCCTTGGTACACCAGGCAGTAAAAGGCCATTCTAAGTTCCCAGAAAAGGGGAGCAATGCTTCCTTATTCATTCAATAAACAGTGATGAAAACAAGTCCTCACCTCATGAAAATACTGTTCGAGGTGACATGAGGGAATCAGAGACCTGATAAGCACAGATCCTACCCTCAAGCAGCCTATTAATAAGGCAGCATTAGAACATAAAAACACAAGACTGAAATTGGTAGGTACCATAAAAGAAGGAAAAGTACCTTAGGAGATCGGGGTGAAAAGTCTAGCAGAGGAGACCAAGTGAGCCTTCATGGAGGAGGTGAAATGGTGAAATCCAAGTATTTCAGCACGATCATATAGGATCGATTGGAATTACTTCGATAGTGGCTACCACTTATTGATCACTCATTACGTTAAAGGTGATTTCATTAGATTTCTCATTTAATTTTCTCATTAACTCTACCAGGTGGGCATTAGGTCCATTTTACAGATAAGGAAACAACTGAAGCTCAGATATTAAATTACTTGTTTAAGGTCACACCATACTTGTCAGGGCTAAGATAGAAATACAGATCTCTATAATCTAAAAATACAAGTTATTTCTAGAATATTGTGTTTACAATCTCTAGAGTGAAAAACATTTACTGAGTTTGCTTATTTAACATATATATATATTAATTTTAGAAACAGTGTATTGCTCTGTCACCCAGACTAGAGTGCAGCAGTATGGTCCTAACTCACTGTAACCTTGCCCAGCCTCAGCCTCCCAAGAAGCTGAGACCATAGCGGCATACCACCATACCCACCTAATTTTGAAACATTTTGTTGACGTCTGCTGTATTGCCCAGGCTAATCTCAAACTCCTGGACTCAAGAGATCCTCCCACTACAACTTCCCAAATAGTTAGAATTATAGGCCTAAGCCACCTCACCCAACCACACATATAATTTTAATAGAATTTTATAGACATTTCTATTTTCAGTGTTCAGAATTCCTACCTGGCTAACCTCTTTCACATACTTCTGGATTGAATTATTTGGCTGTTACCTACTAACTCAATATTTTATTCAACTAAAGACAGAGAATACAGTAATTTGTTTAAGATTAAATACTTTTCATGAAATGAAAGAACATTCTAAAGAAACCAAATCATCAGAAAAGCAAATTGGAGATGAATATAATGTGTTCTATTTGAAAAAACAACAAGAAAAATTTAACTAAAAATGGATTTTCCAGGGGCAGATGAGAAAGCCCAGAGGTAAAGAAACCAGCTATGAAGCCACCATTGTGATTCAGATGTACTACAGAATGAGCCAAGCCTAGGGAACAGAAGAGAGGAAGAGATGAATTCACAAGATATTTTTACGAAAAAAAAAACAGGAAGACTCTAACCAATATTCTGCCATGCAGAGGAATGAATATAAAATAAAAGGCTCTGTTCACATAAGGAATTTTAAGTCAAGGTATACATTCATGAGACATCTAGAGAAAAAAATATATATAATAATGTGTCTAATCATCAGAGAAAGGGTAGAAAATGTAAACTGATCACTGGAATTCAGAGCCTTGAAAGCCAGAGAAGATTATGCTGGCCAGAGAAGGAAGGAAAAGGTCTGAAGTCCAAGCACAGGGAACATTATAGACCTACAATTCTACCGAACAGTCATTTTAAGGAATGATCAGAAGACTCAAAGAAGTTCAGAACTAGAATTTTCAGAGATCGTGTGTGTGTGTGTGTGTGTGTGTGTGTGTGTACGTATGCGCGTGTGTGTTTTAAAACAAAACAAAAACACTATATTTTACAAAAACACTATATTTTAGAGCAGTTTCAGATTCATAGCAAAGCTGAACAGAAAGTACACAGATTTCCCACATATGCTTTGCCCCCACACATGAATAGCCTCGCCCTTTATCAACATCCCCCACTAGAGTGGTACAAACCTTACAACTGATGAACCTACCTTCTCATGTGTCTGCTTTACAGGCTTGGAAAGTACAAGCCAATGTACTAAAGCCCCTCCCACCCCCATTCCCCTGCAAGGTTCCACAGGTAGATGCCATCAGATCTAGGACTAAAGTGCCCGGGTCCCGATCCTGTATCCTTCCCAGGTAAACCACAATGCATTCAATGAAGCCTGAGTGGGGAGGTTCACATTCATTTCACAGGATACCTAATTTCAGCTTGGCCTGGAAAAATAACTACCGTCAAGCACCAAAACAACTGACCTTTCCTCAGGACGCTTTCCTTTGAGGCAGTCTTCAGTATTACCAGCACCAATGCGCATTTTCGAGACTACATGCTACTCCCAAAATGTTTCTATATTAATTCGTAGTTTAATGCAACAGTCAAATACAGCATTCATCTGCAGACTGAAATTATGATTTTTTTCTTGCTGGAAACAGATCTACAGAAATGTCTTCACTAATAAAAATCCACATTAAATATTTGCCCAGCTGAAGAGATTTCCCACAGTATTTTTTAATGACTATCTAAAGGTTAATAATACAATGTCGACTGATTAATCATTTCCAACCATGGAAGTGTATATCCTGATGATGGCCACAGTTTGCTTTCGCTGACAAGAATAAGCCAGTGTACTTCCCCAGGGATATTTTGAAATTTGATGAAGGTAAGCTTCTCAAGGGCAGGGCTCCCAAGTCTATTGCTCTTTTAACTTTCACAAAGACATGGACAGTGAGGAGTTCATGGTATTCAACATCCACGTGCTAGAAGAATGACGTTGAGATTATAATAATGATTGCCTCTTAAGAAGTCAAAAGTTGAGAGAGAAAAACTCTGCTTATAAAGACACAAAAGCAAAATACATTTCCTGTTTATTCTTTGAAAAATTATTATTATTTAAGATGGGGTTTCACTCTTATCACCCAGGCTGGAGTGCAATGGCACGATCTTGGTTCACGCCAACCTCCACCTCCTGGATTCAAGCGATTCTCCTGTCTCAGTCTCCCCAGTAACTGGGATTACAGGTGCTCACCACCACGCCCAGCTAGTTTGTTTGTATTTTTAGTAGAGACATAAATTCACCACGTTGGCCAGGCTGGTTTCAAACTCCTGGACTCAGGTGATCTGCCTGCCTCAGCCTCCCAAAGTGCTGGCATTACAGGTGTGAGCCACCACGCCAGCCTCTCTGGAAAATTATTATTAGAGGCACTTAAATTTCTTGCTACTTACTGAAGAAAAAATAATCTCCCTCAAAATATCACAACATACAGATCTTGAGCTCCTTCACCAAATACAATAGTAGTTGTTACAACTACTTTCTTCCCTGAGTCCAAAATACAAACTTAATCCATAATCTCACGGAAACATGAATATGTGTTTTTCTACCAGAAAATTAACTGAATTACTCTTTCTGGTTAATCTCACATCTTCAGCTAATGGGATTGGGGTCTATCTTCTCCAGTCTCTGACAGCAAAGAGAAGATATCCTCATATCAATTTCCAAAATCATCAGGAACACCGATTATATCCTTACACCAGCCACTGGCATCATTTGAATAAAACATGTACCTTTTCAAATACAATGCACTTTTCAGACACACGCACGTACTTCCCTATGTCACCCCGATTTTTCCAATATGCCTTCACATTCACTTTAACACATTTCTTTACTGAATCAAATAAAAAGGCTAATTTATCTTCATATTAGCTTAGAGAAACTTTGCTTATCAATGTGAAATATGTGATACATATGTAAAGATAATAAGCTAAAGGTAAAAATGACAGAAGATTTATGAAAAAATAACAGATCATAATGAAAGAGTCTCTGAGTGTGAACCTGGGTCTACTCCACAGCTTATTGCCTGGTTCCGACCCTGCAGTATTCATTCATAAGAGCTATCCGGGGATCTTGTAAAAATGCAGACTCCTGGGCTTTCTCCCCATAATACAAATAATTGTTTATTATGGGGAGGACTCTCTCTCTCTCTCTCTCTCTCTCTCTCTCTCTCTCTCTCTCTCTCTCTCACACACACACACACACACACACACACACACACACACGACACTCCTTTCTGAAGCTGTGGGGCAGTCCATTAGGTGAACAGTTGCAAACCTTATCTGAATCTGAATTATGAGAGCAGTTAATTTGGACGTTTTTCCAGACTTTAAAGACCTTAGCATCATTAACCACCTTCCAAAAGAACAAAGGCACCAGTTAAGTGGTACCTTTTTAGGAAATAACTACCAGCAGCTACTCTTATCTTAGACGGCTTTGGGGGAGGAAGGCCTGACTATACAAAGAGAGCCAGAAGTTGCAAGCAAAGTGTCTCAACATTTAAAAAATCTGTATAGTTTGCTGGAGCCAAGATTAAACATTTATCCTTCCCTTGCAACCACTTTGGTTTCCAGGGAACTCACTGTTAGGGCTGAGGCAGGCTGAGGAGAGGTACATCCGTAGATACACACATAACACACACCAAAGTTAACTGAAAAATTTCAAAGTGCCTTTTTATGCCTTTAACTCAAAAGATGAACACATTTCAAGGTGACCCAATCCTCAAGTGACAGACAGTGTTTTAAAAGGGCCAGAGTCTCCACTTAAACAATTTCTGGTGACATGTTTAAATCGCATCCTCAAGGGCTCTGTCTGCTGTCTCATTTACTAGTCTTTCTTTCCTGGCAGAGGCATCCCATTTTAAATAAGTGCTTGAAGTTTTTCTTCCTTCCTAATAATTAAAATCCACCGGGCTTAGATGCTTTAAAAAAAATGTTTTTTAACTTGGTAGGCACCACGGAGGACTTCTAATTATTTAATTATACAACAAACCCAAAATTATTACTTTATAGTTTTTCTATTTATCAAACAGTATCAGAATAAAAGACAGGCTCATCATTTATGCTTACAAGCGAAAAGTAAAAGACTTCTAAGATAAAATCAAAGTAGTTAGCATTCACAAAAGGATGACCCACTTAAAATCTAAAATGTACATAATTATTGAGTCAGTGTATGTATTTCGTACATAGGCTATGAAGGATTCTTTTCTTTTTTCATGAAAACATTACTCTTAGCCATTATAGTATAATGAGATTACACTAGATACCTGAAAACTGAGTTCCTACAGTTAATGAAACATGCCGGGCTGCTTTTGCTAGTGCCTTTGCAGAAACTACTCCATCAGAAATATCGTCTCCAAAAACACCTCCCCTGGACCATCTGTGAATTCATCTTTATCGCTCCAATCCCACCACGTTCCTGTTGTCAGTTTTACCATACTGTATGTGGTGATTTATATAAACATCTCCCTTAGTTGACTGTGACTTCTGGGAAAGCAGAGACCGGGTTCAGGCTCACCTTGGCCACGACCATGAGCAGCAAGTAACACGTGCCAGAAACAGCAGGAACTCCACAGAAAGGTTTTTAACATATTCTTATATATTTACATTTTAAAAATTTAAAACAAAAAAAATTATTCTGGCCACCTCCCCTTCCCAGACGATTGTCCTACATTGCTGTGGTGGGGCACTGGAGAGGAGGTAAGCAAGGTAGTCATTTGAGCCAGGTTGAAATGGGGGGCACCACTATGGCCCAGAGTGAGCCAAACAGCATGAGGGCAGCCCAGAGTCCAATCAGAACAAGGAACGAATCTGCACAAAAAGGGAGCAAGACAGGGATTGGAAGCGCAGGCAGGGTAAGGAGGATATCCACCTGGAGAGGCAGCCGGCCCGCCACAGAGCTCCACAGCCCCACACTAGGGTAACAGAGAGAATCCTGTGGCCTGCAGCCTGCTGAGGCCAAGGAAGCACCAGCCAGATGAGGAAGGCAGCCTCATAGGAGGGAGCCCTAGCTCAGGGGCCAGAGCCTGAGAACAATGAGAAGAGCTTCTGCTGGGGTCAGGGGAAGCACAACCCGGAATGTGGAGTGTTTTACACATGAAAAGGGAAGAAACTGGAATAAACCCTGCGCTGATGGACCAGAATCGGAGGCAACAGTGTGAACTCAGGATTTTCACTACGTAGATACAGAGAGATGACAGGTAGATGAATATATAAGTGTAAACCCTGCGCTGATGGACCAGAATCGGAGGCAACAGTGTGAACTCAGGGTCTTCACTACGTAGATACAGAGAGATGACAGGCAGATGAATATATAAGTGTAAAACCCTGTGGACCAGAATCGGAGGCAACAGTGTGAACTCAGCGTCTTCACTACGTAGATAAAGAGAGATGACAGGTAGATGAATATATAAGTGTAAAACCCTGTGGACCAGAATCGGAGGCAACAATGTGAACTCAGGGTCTTCACTACGTAGATACAGAGAGATGACAGGCAGATGAATATATAAGTGTGTATTCATTCATTTTTCAGCTCTCCCAGCTGAGGGCCTTGGGAACAGAGACACCCTTCACAACGAGCATACCTAGTGCTCAGATCTTGGTTTCTCAGTATCGGTATCCACTGAAAGAACTGCTCCTTGGAGAACTGGCTGACCCCAGTGCTGGGAAAGGGAAATTCTAAGATAAGCCAGAAACACCTTGTTGAAACACCCACTCCCACCCAAGTCGGTGGAAAAACTGTCTTCCACAAAACCAGTCCAGTCCCTGGTGCCTAAATGGTTGAGGACTGCTGGTGTAAAGCAAAGTGCAAAGAACTTGTCATCAGAAGTTCTGCATTTGAGTCCTGACCTCAGCTCTTCCCAGTTCTGAGGTATTAAGCAAGTTACTTGTGCTTCCTAAGCCTTAGTTTTCTCATCCATGAAATGAGAATGATAATGCCTAGCACCGTGGATTCCGGGGAGAATTACAAGATTATGTTAGTAAAAGTACTCTATGAAACCCAAAGTAATACAGGTATGCTAAGTATTAAACATTAAAGAGGGAAAAAAATATTAGATTCAGACATAAAATCCATATTAACTTAAAATTACGCAAATCAATTTTATTGTTTAAAGAAATCACGAGTTAACTCCAGTTGGGAAATTCCCTGCAGAAGTCTACAACGTTTTTAATTCTCTTACCACCTGAGCTAAGAGCTAGTGTCAAATTTTCATATGTCACCTAGTGAAGAATATACTGACTTGACTTAAGTTTTACTTCTGTTGTTTTTTTTTTTTAAATTTCAACAGGAATTGACTTTTGTAACTTAAAGACAAATTAAGCCCTCTGTCTCAAGAAAAAGAAATATGGGGACTTTGTAAGGTGATATTAGGTCACTTCTCACTTGTGACCCATACATTCCTTAAATTGTTTATCTTGTTTATAACTAAAGATATTTCAGTTCTATTTTTCAAGAAACTACTAAGAGAAACACCAGATACAGAAATCCAGGTCAAAAAAAGTCACTCCAAATTAACAAAATTATAAAATATTTTACTACTTCTACTTAATTTTTTTTTTAACCTAAAGAACAAGAGCCTGGCACCGTGACTAGAATCTATATTCCCAGCCACTCGGGAGGCCAAGGAGGGAGAACTGCTTGAGACCAGGACTTCAAGACCAGCCTAGGCAACACACCAAGAATCCACCTCTTATTGTAAAAAATTTTAAAAAGCATACATCAAGAAACAGGTTTGGGCTGGGCACGGTGGCTCACGCCTACAATCCCAGTACTTTGGGAGGCCAAGGCAGGTGAATCACCTGAGGTCAAGAGTTCGAGACCAGCCTGGCCAACATGGTGAAACCCTGTCTTTACTAAAAATGCAAAAACTAGCCAGGTGTGGTGGCACGTGTCTGTAATCCCAGCTACTCAGGAAGATGAGACTGAAGAATTGCTTGAACCCAGGAGGCAGAGGCTGCAGTGAGCTGAGATCGTGCCACTACACTCCAGCCTGGGTGACAGAGCAAGACTCTGTCTCAAAAAAAGACACAGCATTGGCTTTTAAACCTAGGACGCTGAGTTCAGCCCAAAGACTGCAGTATGAAAGGTGAAGAAAACTGCAAGAGACCAAAACGAAGACAACACAAAGAAAAGCCCCACTCTGTTCACCTGGAGGTCACTCCCTAGTCACCATCCCATGATGCTCTGAGGCTCATCAGCATATCCACATGAAGCAGTTACAGAGGAAGTCTGGTTTTAATGTGAAACTTCACTAACAACTAAACCTACTCTCATAATCTACCAAAGTTTGGACTTTTCCATTCTCCCTCGGGATAAACTCCATCTTCTCCGAAACAAACTGCAATAGTTAAGATGAGGGTTATGGCAATAAAACAATAACCTTTTACGTTTTAAACAGACAAATGAAACCTAAAAGAATAATCAACATTATTCGCCAGTTATCTATTTGACTTTCCTGGCATTCGGGTGTAGCTCTCCCAATTGGCACAAGTAGACACAGTGCGGTGGTTTAAGCATGTAGCACCAGATCACCTGGGCTTGAATTCTGGCTCTGCCACATTAGCTATACCTAACTGGTTTTTGGCAAGTTACTTAAAACTCTGTATACCTCAAGTTGCTCATGTGAAAATGAGGATCATAATATCTCCCTCACAGGGCGGTTGTGGACTAAATGAGAATTTCAAGCATTCAGCATAATGCCTTACAGTAGCTGGAGTTCTATGTTAACACTATCATTATGCCCAGCGCCTAAACACAGTATCTGGCACACAGTAGGTATTAAATAAAGTGAAGAATTATTGTGCAAGCAGATAGCCTTGCCTGTCATTAAGGTTTAAGACTCCATTCCAGGCCATTCACGGTGGCTCATACCTACAATCCTAGCACTTTGGGAGGATGAGGCTGGAGTATCATTTGAGGCTAAGAGTTTGAGATCAGCCTGGTCAATACAGTGACACCCGTCTCTATTAAAACAACAAAAAATAATCAATAAAAATCCATTCCAAAAATTAAATGTTAACTTTGCTGTGGCAAGTCACCATCATCCAAATCAGAAACACTCTGTACCCAAGTTACACCTTAGCAGAAATGCCAAAAATGAGCTCCCTAAAAATGAGTTTCCTAAGTCCCTAATCCATAGGTTCTTTTAAAAGGAAATTAAAAATTATAATGCAAAAGGACCAGGACATTCTGTCTTCACTACCCATTTAAAGCACAGTGTAGGTACATCTATCTAATCTGCAGACAAAAATAAGTGAAACATGATTGCATCTCACACTTGGATTTATTTAAATTGTAGCTCTAGCTCGATGCCCAGCTCCCGAGCCAGACCTATTAATAGCTCTGTGAAGGCAGTTACCATCCCTGATTATCTTGTATCCCCCAGCCTAGGGTAACACTACCTAGCACAGACTGGTTCTCAATAACTACCTAAATAAATGTGCTTCTTGAAATACAAAAAATCCACCAGTTTTGCCAACATGGCAAAACCCCACCTCCACTAAAAATACGAAAAAATTAGCTGGGTGTGGTGGTGAACGCCTGTAATCCCAGCTAGTCGGGAGGCTGAGGAAGCAGAATCTCTTGAACCTGGGAGACGGAGGTTGCAATGAGCTGAGATTGTACCACTGCCCTCCGGCCTGGGCAACAGAGCAAGACTCTGTCTCAAAAAAAAAAAAAAATACAAAAGCCCATCATGGTTATTTTTCAGAAGGCTTTGAAAGTTTCTTTTGTACAAAAGAGTATTTGGACACATGGAGACAAAGCAGGGAAATCCTTAGAAGTCATCTAAAAATACCCCATTCTCCAGACGCCTCCAAAGATAACATTTGCAAGGAGGTTACACTGTCTACATCCTTTATAGGCTTTTTGAGGTATCTTTGAAGAGAGAAGTAACAAAATTCAATCTTAATAATATTCACAAAAAAGAAGAAGGTGCCGTGCTTCACAGCACCTGTCCATGCAACCATGCATGGGGCCCAGGTAGATTCCCCAGTTCCCCCAAGCAAGAAGCAGGTCTCAATTCATTCCTTCATTCAACAGACTTTTTTTTTTTTTTTTTTGAGACAGAGTCTGTCTCCAGTCTGTTGTGCAGTGGCACAATTCCGGCTCACTGCAACCTCCACCCTCTGGGTTCAAGCCATTCTCGTGCCTAAGCTTCCCAAGTAGCTGGGACTACAGGCATGCACCAACATGCCCAGCTAATTTTGTATTTTCAGTAGAGAGGGGCTTTCGCCATGATGGCCAGGCTCGTCTCCAACTTCTGATCTGAAGTGATCTGCCTGCCTTGGCCTCCCAAAGTGCCAGTGCTACAAGCACGAGCCACCGTGCCCAGCCTCAAGACATTTTTGAAGGTCTTCTGTGTACCAAACACTATTCTAGGTACCTGGAATACATTAGTGAACAAAAGAAAGATCACGATGTACACCTACATTTTAGGCAATAGTTAAGTGACATCTAATAAAATAGAAGAATATCTGTACATTTTAATAGACTACATAGAGCATAACAGTCTTGACAGTCCTTGGAGACCCCTAAGCTAATGGTTCTCAAACTTGGGTATGCTTCAGTACTACCGACAGGGCTTGTGGAAACTCAGAATGCCGGTGGCTCACGCCTGTAATCCCAGCACTTTGGGAGGCCGAGGTGGGTGGATCACGAGGTCAACAGATCGAGACCATCCTGGTCAACATGGTGAAACCCCGTCTCTACTAAAAATACAAAAAATTAGCTGGGCGTGGTGGTGCGTGCCTGTAATCCCAGCTACTCAGGAGGCTGAGGCAGGAGAATTGTCTGAATCCAGGAGGTGGAGGTTGTGGTGAGCCGAGATCGCGCCATTGCACTCCAGCCTGGGTGACAAGAGTGAAACTCCGTCTCAAAAAAAAAACAAAAAAACTCAGAATGCTGGGCCCATCCTCTAACATTAAAAACAACTCAGAATGTGGGCCCCGTCCTCTAACATTAAAGCTAGAGGGTATGTTCCCTATTTGGAAAACATCTTTCATACATCTAAATGCCAGTGTTTTCCTTAAAGAATTTTTAATCATGAAGGTCAGGTTTAATCTCAAAGGAACTCTTTTTTACGTCTGTGAACTACAAGTATACACAGTAAATATAAACAACAGTGACTGGATTAGTAATAATTCTACACTACTTCTTGTGCTAACTGTATTTTCTAGAATTTTTACAATAACCATGAATTCCTTTTGTAATAAGAGAACAAAAATGTTAATTTTAGAAATCAGTTATGTTTATTAAAAAGACCTTAAATTAGAAAACGATTTTAAAAATCCGTTAATATACTGCATAAATTAATACTGAATGATTTTTTCCCTAGTATATGATTCAAATAATTTATTCTAGCATTTCAGTTTAAACCTGTTTGGATTAAGAATTAATACCTGTGAAGGAAAAAAAAATCTGATTTTAACAAAGAAAATAAGAAAAACAAAGCTATGATCATTTCAATAGCTGCATAAAAAAATCATATTTACTATTATTCCACCTGGCAATTACTTATGTCTATACTTTCACTTCTCAATAAATGAATGGAAGTGATTCTAATTACTGCAAATGAAGAAATTCAAGCCAGGCACAGTGGCTCACACCTGTAACCTCAGCACGCTGGGGAGGCCGAGGCGAGTGGATCACGAGGTCAAGAGATGGAGATCATCCTGGCCAACTTGGTGAAATCCTGTCTCTACTGAAAATATAAAAAATCAGCTCGGCGTGGTGGCGGATGCCTGTAGTCCCAGCTACTTGGGAGGCTGAGGCAAGAGAATCGCTTGAAACCGGGAGGCGAAGGTTGCAGTGAGCCGAGATCGCACCACTGCATTCCAGCCTGGCCATAGAGCAAGACTCCGTCTCAAAAAAAAAAACAAAGAAAAAAGGAAATGTAAAAATGGTTTATGTTTTTTGAAAGACAAATTTAAAATGTCTAAGTTTTGGGAAATTTAGGGCACATCCTGGATATATGCATAATCATATGGTAATATCCCCGGGAACACCAAGGTACGACACCACCCCAAACCTGTCCCATGTTCACCAGCTTCAAGGATATTCCAATCTAAGAAATACGCCGTTATTAATAAAGTCCACGTTCTGGAGATGGGACTAGAATTTAAGACATTATCAGCTAGAGAACGGTGACTGAAAATCAACTAGGTTAGGAAATCAACTGTCTTTAAAATGACAGATTTACTCTCTTACCATTCAACAAAAATTCCAGAACATCTCTTGAAATGCAGACTGTTTTAGTACAAGCCACTTTTAAGGGGGGCGGGGAGTACCTGTATGTGTTACATATAATTTATAGCCAATTTTCCCAAAATTAGTCCCTAAAACCATGACTGCATATACTATCTATACTGAAGACTTAGCAGGTGCTCACAATATACCAAACTCCTTTGTAGTTAATGTGTCCTCCCACTGACTCTCCCAACGGCCTTATAAGGTAACTACCACTATTCTAACCATTTTACACACGAAGAAACCTAAATGCAAAGTGATTAATTTGCCCGAAGTCACACAGGTAAGAAGTTAAAGAGATCCTGGATACACAGATATCCAAGCTATAAAACTTAAACTGAGACGCTTAATCTTTATCTTGATCATGGTTTTGCTGCTTGAATTATAAATTTTTCACATTTCAGGCAATATGAACTACGTTTTCTTGCCAGTAATATTTGAACTAATATAAAAAAGACGAAAACTGGGCAACTAATACAGGGACTTTAACAAATCTTTGTCCCTCTCGAATCACACACAATCTGCGGTGTTACACTTTGAGCACAGAAGGCTGACAACTTTGGCACAAGCACGGCCGCAGGGATGCAGTTAAAATCGTCTACGGAAATACTGCGTTAACTTACACAGGTATTGTATTAAGGGAGGAGAAGGAAGGTTTTTATCTGGTTTCACCTGCTTGGGGTTTGTTTGTTGGGGGATTTGTTCTTTAGGTTGTTGGGTTTTTCTTCCAACCAGGGAACGGGAGTGAACCAACAGGTTGGAAGGCGATAACCTAATCCTTCCCTACTCCTTCCACATACAAGAGCAAAGCTTGGTGCAAAGGCCAGCGGCGCCAAAGTGCCCAAGAGTTACGCCTCGCGGGTTCGGCCTTGGCTTGGGGCGGCTGCGGACCCGACGTCACTGCTTCCCGCCCCGGCGAGAACCCCTCGGGGACCCACGGCCAAGGCACTGGGAGGCGGCGGGCTCCGCGCTAGTCCCTGCGGCGCGGGACGCGAGGGAGAGGGGATGGGGAGCCCCGCAGCCCTCTTACCCAGCTCGGTGCCCCGATTGTGCGCAGACATGGCGCGGGCGGCTCCGCAGCTCCCGGCTCTGCGCGGCGTCGGGCCCTTCCGCCTTCCCGCCCGGCCGCGCGCTCGCCCCGCCCCTGCCCCCTGCCCGCTCCAGGGGTGGAGCCGCCGGCCTGGGCCACGGGGTCAGAACCCTTGGCCTGTTGCTCCGCGTGGAAATCTCACCGCTCCCCTGCCCCATCTTCTCCACGAGATGCGGAAGGGGAGCGCAACGTAGCTCCCGGAAATAAAGCTACCAACACCCTTTTAAAAATACTGAAATTGCCAATTGAAACGTAATAAAAAAGCATTCCTAGAAACCATTAACTGTAAGATTACGTAACAAGAAGGGAGAGGATCCAAGTGCAGAGCTCTGCGACTTCAAATCTGAAATGTCAGCAGTGATCCCGTATCTTTGTTAGGGAAACCAAGGGGCAACCACGGGCCCCAGGGCACAGTGACTTCTACATGTCATGAAAAGCAGCTGTGTGGCCAGGAGAACGCAAGGGCTTGGCAGTCAGTAGACCTGGTTTCTTAGCCTAGCTCCAGCAATAATTAAATGTGTGACACTGGGCAAATGAACTGCTTTTCTGAGCTTCATTTTTCTCATCTGTAAAAGATGAGCTTGATAATTTCTTGGTGCTTTCATATTCTATGACTCTATAATGGTAAAATTCTTCAGCATGATTTCTGTGACCAAGAAGTTAAAATCCTCGAGTCACTCCGCAACCTCAATATAGTTAACTTACCTGTACTCACATTTAGAGGCACCTCTGCGTGAAAGCAGAGTACAGTTAGTTTTGACTTGTCTACCATGGGCCAGTGATTGTGCCAGATGCTTTCATACATCATACATAGATGTATGATAGCATCTGAGTCTCTGAACAATCCTGTCAAGAATGTATTTTATCTCCATTGCTATACCTTTAGACATCAAAGTTCTGAATAGAAAGGCATCCTGGTATAGTGGAAACACAGCGGGCTCCAAATAAGCTGAACCCATTAACATACCAGCTCTTCCATTTAATACAGTAACCTGTCGGTTCTGGAAATAATTGTCTGCCTACTTACCTGTAAAACAGAGGTGATCAAAATATGTTCACCTTGCAAAGCTGTTGAATATATGCAAGGCACCTAGCACATAACATGGCATACAGCAGATGCTTAAAAAATGGAAGCTGTTAATGTTGTTGGAAGGTTCACACGGTAATTACTGAGATGTTTTAAACAGGATTAGTGGTCTTTGTATATTCCTCTACACTGAGCTTTCAGTCTTGTCCACACACAGCCACTGTTGAATGTTTCAAATGTGTCTAGATGCTATTCATACATACTATGGCACTTACCTTTTTTATGTATGTATTTATTTATTTATTTATTTATTTTTTGAGGCAGGGTTTTGCTCTCATCACCCAGGCTGAAGTGCAGTGGAATAATCTCAGCTCACTGCAACTTCTGCCTCCCGGGTTCCGGCGATTTTCCTGTCTCAGCCTCCCAAGTAGCTGGTATTACCGCCACACCTGGCTTTTTTTTTTTTTTTTTTTTTTTTTTCTTTAGTAGACACAGGGTTTCTCCATGTGGGTCAGGCTGATCTCGAACTCCCAACCTCGGGTGATCCACCCACCTTGGCCTCCCAAAGTTCTGGGAATACAGGCATGAGCCACAGCTGCCTTGGCCTCCCAAAGCTCTGGGAATATAGGCGTGAGCCACAGCACCCGGCTTAACACTTACGTTTTTTATATTAACCTTGAAAAACAGAAAAGCAGGCCCTGAAAGCCTGGAGCTGGCCTGAAACTCCTAACTGGACCATGGTTTTCCCTGGTTAAGCATATACAGTTTCACAGAACAGCATCAGCCAAAGCCACTGTGAGCATAATGAATCAACAAAAACAGGGCTATTCATAATCATGTCTGATAATAGAAAACCATGAATATTGTCCAAATAGCCCCATCCTAGCTAGTATGACTTCTTTACCAATCAGTTCTAGCTGGTCTCAAAGAAAAGGCAGCTAAATACTTCCATGGAATTTGAGCAACTACTAAAAGACATAACCTGTAATTTGTTATAAATCATGGTCCATCTTTACTATGCTATTTTATAAACACTAAAAACAATGTGTTGAACTTTACTGACATCAAAAATATTCTTATGAGAATTGAATAACCATACTCAATCCTGGCTTCCTGGAAGAAACCTCTGGATGACACTAAAATAGAGAAGCAATTGATTTATAAGAAGGTAAATTACTAATATTAGGTGGGAACTTGGGATACCATGACCTCCTAGAAATTAGGACCTAGAGAGGAGACTCCAGAGGATGAATAAATGGGAAGGTAGGTGAAAGCTAGAATCTTCCTGAGTAACTGAGTCTCACACCAGCTGAAGCTATACACAGGTTTCACTGGAGGGGTAAGAGCTTTGAGGAGGTTCCTGCCATGTCTCACTCTTCAGTGGAGGATGGCCTGCTGCATATGAGATTGAATGTTGTACAGCAGATGATATTTTAGAGAGAACAGAGCTAGAAAGTACAGTCCAGATCAGAGGTTAAGAAAAAAAGGAACTGGCAAATACAGGAGTCAGTAAGGTATAAAAAGAGCATAGTTTCATAGAAGCTAAAAAAAAAAAAAATCAAAAACAAGGAAGTGACAATTATGGAATGCTGCTGAAGGTTTAGTGAGAGGAGAAAAGTGACCACTGCTCTAGAAACATGTACCTGAAAGTTTTGCTGAATTCTACTGTAGGATTCTACCATTACAATTTGTGGTGAGCAGACTAATGATGAATAGCCCCCACAAAGATGTCCACTTTCCACACCCCAGAACCTGTGAATATGTCACTCTATATGGCAAAAGGGACTCTGGAGACATGATTAAATTGAAGATCTTGAAATGGGAAGATTATCCTGGATTATCCAGGTGGGCCCAATATAATTACAAACCTCCTTATAAGTAAAAGAATCGCAGCAGGAGATGCAGAGTCACATTAAGAGTCAGAGATTAAAAAGTGGAAGCTGCTGGATGTAAAGACAGAGGAAGGAACCGTGAGCCAGGGAATGCAGCTGGCTTCTAGAGGCTAGAAAAGGCAAGGAAACAGACTGTCCTGTAGAGCCTCTGGAAGGCTTGCAGCTCTGCTCACACCTTAATTTAACCCCAGTAAGGCCTATTGTGGACTTCTGACCTCCCACAATATAAGATAACGAACTTGTGTCGTCTTAAGGTACAGACTTGTGGTCACTTGTTATAGCAGCAGCAGGAAACCAATACACAAAGGATTGTACCTGTACAGGGTCATTAGACTTTTATGAAACCTAAGTAGAAATTCCCTTGGTTCATAAATAATAGGCAACTTCATGATTCCAATCTGATAAATACCAAACTTTACTGAGGGTAAATGAGACTCTAGTTAGAGTCTGGGCAACCGCTGGTAACAATGACAACCCTGCTGCACACCAGAGATTCAAGCATGTAGCAGACTGACATAAAAATACTACCACCCTATGAAAACCCACGAGGTTCAAGCACGTAGCAGGCTGACATGAAAATATTACCACCCTATGAAAGCCCACAAGGTTCAAGCATGTAGCAGGCTGACATGAAAACACTACCACCCTATGAAAGCCCACGAGGTTCAAGCATGTAGCAGGCTGACATGAAAACACTACCACCCTATGAAAGCCCACGTGGGTCAAGCATGTAGCAGGCTGACATGAAAATACTACCACCCTATGAAAACCCACGTGGGTCAAGCATGTAGCAGGCTGACATGAAAATATTACCACCCTATGAAAACCCACGAGGTTCAAGCACGTAGCAGGCTGACATGAAAATATTACCACCCTATGAAAGCCCACAAGGTTCAAGCATGTAGCAGGCTGACATGAAAACACTACCACCCTATGAAAGCCCACGAGGTTCAAGCATGTAGCAGGCTGACATGAAAACACTACCACCCTATGAAAACCCACGAGGTTCAAGCATGTAGCAGGCTGACATGAAAATATTACCACCCTATGAAAACCCATGTGGGTCAAAAGCATGTAGCAGGCTGACATGAAAATATTACCACCCTATGAAAACCCATGTGGGTCAAAAGCATGTAGCAGGCTGACATGAAAATATTACCACCCTATGAAAACCCATGTGGGTCAAGCATGTAGCAGGCTGACATGAAAATATTACCACCCTATGAAAGCCCACAAGGTTCAAGCATGTAGCAGGCTGACATGAAAACACTACCACCCTATGAAAACCCACGTGGGTCAAGCATGTAGCAGGCTGACATGAAAACACTACCACCCTATGAAAACCCACGAGGTTCAAGCATGTAGCAGGCTGACATGAAAACACTACCACCCTATGAAAACCCACGTGGGTCAAGTATGTAGCAGGCTGACATGAAAACACTACCACCCTATGAAAGCCCACGAGGTTCAAGCATGTAGCAGGCTGACATGAAAACACTACCACCCTATGAAAGCCCACGTGGGTCAAGCATGTAGCAGGCTGACATGAAAATACTACCACCCTATGAAAACCCATGTGGGTCACCAGCTGGCTCCCCTAAATTTCTCCTGGCCCTCACAGGCTGTCACAGCCTACAGTGCTTTCTGGTTATCACAAATCCTCAAAAAGTAATCTCATTCTTCGGTTGATTCATATTGCTTTTAAGAAAAGTTATCATGGGTCACTCACAAGACTGATCAGGAGTAAAAGGAAGTTGGCAGAGATCTTATTTATTCATTTCAAGTATTTTCAAATTACGAGTCTAATATGCCCTCTATATATAAATAACTTGTAAATAAATTGTAAGTCTGAACTCACTTGATCTAATTTATTAGGCTGATAAAGGGCTTTCTGAATGCTACCCAATATAAAGAAGGAGGTAAATTCCATACTTCTTAAGCCACTGAAGGTCTGTAGTACTCCCATTTTTATAAAATCCATTCTATCTATCTGTATACACACATAGAGATGCCCGAATGTGCATTAACAATCATTCGATTTTAAGTTTTTTGAGGAGAAGTGGTAGGATTTTAAGTGATCATTCTGCTTACTGCTAATTTCAGTTGATTTTCCCCCCATAGCTAGCATGCATTATTTAAATATATCATTTAAAAACACATGCCAAGCACTTCTTCTATCCAATCCGGGAATAGAGAAAGTAAATGAAACACTAGTAAAGGACATGAGAATTTCAGAAATTCAGTACTAGTAATGAATCTCAGTACTAGAAAATAACGTTAAAATAGCTTATTTAATCAGCTTACCTTTTGCTATGGTTATAATACAGAAAACCTTTCTGGCTATTTCCATTTATAAAACTCAAATTAGGAGTTTCTCCCCCCAAAAAAACTGAACATTGTTTTGTTTTAGAGGCATTTTATTTAGACAACTAAAAACAATTAGATGTTCAGAAGCCGTGTACAATGAAAGAGGAATCAAACCAGCTACTTTATCACGTTTTCCCTCTTCTTTACAACTAAAGCCAAAAAAAAAGGCATTCTGCTTTAAGGAAGAAAGTCAGAAAAATAAGCCAATATATTTTTCTTCTCCATAAACATAAACAGCTACAAGAACCCTAATGGTAATAATAGAAATTGGATGTTGGCTTGTATATATTCATTAGAAAGATGATAGGCCACTGTACTTACTACAAGTGGATAACCACCTCCCTTCATCTGACACTCAAGTTTTCACTTACAGGTAACACCAAGTTAGTTGTTTCAGCACTGGAGCTAATTCATTTCCCCCATTATTTACTGCTGTTTCTGCCTGAAGCAGAGAGTAACTCTGGAAGGCTGATGCTTCTCTCTGCTCGCTCATTTCAGTCCATAAGTTGTATACTAACTGCAGCATATGATTGATACTCAGGCCTTAACATCAGGAGTTGAAGAATAGATGCAATCTGAATTCTCTGATGTCATTTCTTCTACAAGTTAAAAAAAAAACTCACATTAGTCAACTTAATAAAAGCAGCAAATCTACATTTCTGTTTAAGAAGGAATAACAAAGTGCTTTTAAAGCACACTATGGTAAGGGGAAGAAGAGAACAACTGTGCATGCCACTAACAACTAGAGACGCATGGCCCTGAAAAGGATCGAAAAGGCAGAGAAAGAGTTCATGTGTTTCAGCCACTAGACTATCTTACACCATCACTCAACCTCCGAGGGTCCCTTTCTGGCCTAAACTTTCAATGATTCCAGCTATCTAATAAACCCTGAATTAAAGTCAGGTCTTTGAAAGATCTGGCCCTCTCTTTCACTGATTCAAATCCAAATATTTAATGCTATTTAAAGCAAAACGTTAACCATTAACATTAAATTTTAGCAAGAAGGTGATTTAACAATAAAAAAAATTTAAGGAAAATTTAATCAGGTAAATGGTAGTAAACTTTGCCTTCCCATTCTCCCCGAAAATCATCATACCCAGTTTCTCATGGCAGCAATCTCAAGTCTTCCTTATTATACCCCCACTCATCAATCTCACAATTCTAACAAGTCTAACAAGACTCCCAATTCTAGCTACCATTTTTGGTTCTCATTGCAATTCCCTTATTAAAAACTTTATGTTTGGCTGGGCACGGTGGCTCATGCCTGTAATCCCAGAACTTTGGGAGGCCAAGGGGGCAGGTCACTAGGTCAGGAGTTCAAAACCAGCCTGATCAACATGGTAAAACCCCATCTTTACTAAAAATACAAAAATGAGCTGGGTGTGGTGGCGTGTGCCCGTAATCCCAGCTACTCAGGAGGCTGAGGCAGGAGAATTGCCTGAACCCAGGAGGCGGAGGTTGCAGTGAGCGGAGATCGCGCCATTGCACTCCAGCCTGGGCGACAGAGCGAGACTCCATCTCAAAAACAAAACAAAACAAAACAACCTGCATGATCACTGATCTGGACTACAATGCCCCCTAACTGGTCTATGTTCACTCTTATTCCCAGTCCAGTTCTTTCCACATGCTACAGCCAAGGCAATATATATATATTTTAAGACAGAGTCTCTCTTTTGTCACCCAGCCTAGAGAGCAGTGGCACGATCTCAGCTCACTGCAACCTCCACTTCCTGGGTTCAAGCTATTCTCCTTCAGCCTTCTGAGTAGCTGGGATTACAGGCATCTGCCACCATGCCCAGCTAATCTTTGTATTTTTAGTAGAGACAGGGTTTCACCATGTTGGCCAGGCTGGTCTCAAACTCCCAAGGCACTCTTTTAAATTCCTCTTCTTAAAAATTAAAGGTTTCTCATTGCTTTTGGTATAAAACTCCCCAAGTCCTGATATAGCCAGAGGCCCTCAAATGATCCAGCTTCTCCAGTTTCACTTTGCCGTTGCTCTTTAACCTCAAGGAATGGAGTTCTCTTAGCACCTCATATGCTATGCTCCTTTTTGGTTCTGCGCTTTTAGTTAACATAGGTTTCCTGCTATGAACTTTTCCATCCTGTCCCTATCAACACCCCATCTCATGACCTCACCTAAATCACTCCTGCTCATCCTCAGGTCCCAGTTTAAATGTCACTTCTCTAGGAAGCTTTTTAAAATCCCCCTTACAGTAATTTGTCTGTTTTGGCATGTCTCCCAAGTTAGACTCTAAGCTCTGAAAGAGTAACCACATCAGTCGTGCCCATACTATATCTCTGTGCCTATTACTATGCAGAAGGTACTTAAATATTTAGTTTATAAATATGTATATATACATGAATAAATATTTAAACTTTCCATGATTTAAATATGTTCATATTTAATAAATTCCTTCTGCCAATGAACAAAACTTCTGTTACAGTCAATTTTAAACCCCCCAGGACTCTTACAAAAGTCAATTCATTAGCATTTACCTAGCTCCTCTTCTGTTGTCTCTGGAAAACCAAGCTTTGGCTTTGCCAGTTCAGCACTATCTTCTTCTGTAAAAAGAAAATCAGTGATGATTATATGAATTACACTATTACAAGTAATTTCTAGTGTTCAATAAGCAAGAAGAGTAACATAAGACTATTCCAAGCAGTGGCTATAAAATATAATAGAAATAACTCCTTTTTAAATAATTTTGATTCTAAAGCAGTATGTCTTTCTTCAAAATTACTTTTGGGTTCATACTGCAACTACTTAGGGATTAGTAACTAGGTATTTATTTTTATGAAAAATATGTTTACTTTTATTGTTGTGGATCAGTAACACTATTCAGAGATTAGATACATTTACTGATAAATTTTTTATATTGCCTTCCAGCAAATTTTGAATTAGATCTATTCCAGTCATAAAATGTACTAGTAAAAAATTTAGGAAAAGACTAGATAGTACAACAAATTTCAGGTTTTTTTTTTTTGAGACCGAGTCTCACTCTGTCACCCAGGCTAGAGTGCAGTGGCATGATCTCAGGTCACTGCAACCTCCGCCTCTCGGGTTAAAGTGATTCTTGTGCCTCAGCCTCCTGAGTTGTTGTAATCACAGGCATGTTGCCACCATGCCCAGCTAATTTTTGTATTTTTAGTAGAGACGAGGTTTCACCACGTTGGCCAGACTGGTCTTGAACTCCTGACCTCAAGGGATCTCTACCCACCTTGGCCTCCCAAAGTGCTAGGATTATAGGTATGAGCTACCTCACCCAGCCATACAACAAAAAACTTCAAACAAACACAAGAACACAACCCTTTCTCTGGTCAATTTACAATCCTGGGCTTCTCTCTGCTTAAACCATAATACATAATTTAAAATTTATAGAAGACAGACACCCTAAAATAAAATTAATGATGAAAAATGACACAAAATCATACGTTTTTTAAATTGTGTAATTCTGAATAAAAATTCTTACCAGGAAGCACACATTTCCAAAGGCCATATGTTTTTCCTACCACAGTTTGCCATAGTCTCAATGTTCCATCTTCAGAACCACTGGCATAGAGTTCTCCATCAGGACTAAATCTCACACAGTGAATAGGACCGAAGTGTCCCTTGTAGGATTCTGAGAAAGAAGAAGGCTATTAGATATTTTTAACTATTAGGTTAAATATTAATATGGTAAAAAAAAAAAAAATACTGTCTGTGTTTCTGGGGAGATGAAAAATTCTTAAGTACAAACATTAAAAACTTTACTTAATTAAAAATAATTTCTCATCACAAAAGTGGTACATCATTGACCATTTCTCTGTAAGATTACTCCTTTCCAAATCTAGCACACATTCTAGTTGCAGTGTCTCTTTAAAAAAGCAAATGAGGCTTCATGTCTCATTAAGAATGGAGAAAAAGAGACAAATGAACACCCTATACATTCTATAGGAAGTAGATTTAAATCTTATAGTTCAATCTCCAATTTCCTAAACTAACTGCCTATTTCTCAGAAAACCAATTTTTATCATGACTCTGGAGAGCCACCAGATGGAGCTCGTTCACACACTTTGCCTCTTGATTTCCTACCAGGCTATCTACAGTCCACTGTCACACAGAAAGGTGAGATACAGGATCAACACTGATCCATAAATATTTTAATCTATGGAACCTAACGAGAAAATGTACACATTAGGAGCGATGTTATATTCAAGTAGTACCTTTATGTATGAACCTTTCTCATTTACTTCCTAATGCCTCATCACCTAACCAGTTCTCAAAGCTCCTTACTGGACCAACGTTCCTATTCGGTCTCCGATCTCTGTCCAACCAGAGAATAGAAAAGTTGCAAGAGTAGAAAGAACACGGGTTTTGGAAAGAAAAAGGTTGGGCAGGTCTGGTATTCACTGTGACTTCAGATCTCAGGCAAATAATAATTTAGTTTTCTCATCTTGAAAAAGAATAAAATACGGAACCAAAACATTCTAAAGCTTTGAAAACCGGCATTAAATAAAAGTAACAGAAAAGAATATCTTATTTATAAGTCACTCGTATTCAAGCAATAAAAGCTGAACTGTAAGCAATTAAAATAGATTCCACACGGTCCATCACCAAGGTTCCATTTGTGCAACCCAGACAAGTCAATGTTCCCCAAGAAACAAAACACAAAAAATTGTCTTTTGTTCTTTGTGTATAATTCTAGCAAGCTCAGTTCTTTGAGTGGTAAAGCAGGACAGCTAGAAACAGATAAGAACAAGAAGTGACAGCTTATAGACAAAAACACATATTTAGAAAAGCTAAATATATTTCTTAATTAAAAGCAAAAACTATCTGGGAAGGCTAAAAGTAGACACTGAGAACCACATGTAACTAACTATGTGAAATATCTGGTCCATCAGATAAATATCTGTTAACTTCAAACTAATCCGCAGGCCTTTTCTTTCCCCTTACAAAGGACTACTATAAAAATGAAAGCAAAACTGAACCCCAAAATAGAATAAAATAAATAAAAATCAGAAAAATAACTCTCCAATTCAGATTCCTAAAGGTATCCCTGCAATATGCTATAGTGGTTTTTCCCCCACACACTGTTCTTTATAGAGTCTTAGGGATTCCTAAGTTGGCCAAAAGGAAGATGGGCCAAGTAGACGGGGTTACATACCAACAACATACCTCAGAAACAGTGGATCTCCTTGCATCTGTTTAACATGCGATTTGACATAAGATTCCCCCCTCCCTCCCAGCCAAGAAAGCCTAAAAATCATGGTACTATAATGCATAATATCAGCATAATGATGAACTTCAGTTAGAAGGACAAATTTCTGCATACTTTGTTTACAGATAGATAAAAGCATCTAACCCAAATGGTTAAAATTCCTTTACTTTTTCACTTATAAGCACCAAGCATTAAGTTGGCTGAAAACTGGCTTTCAGCATGTTATATAAATGAGGTGTTAATTACTGGAACTTAACATATGATAAAGGTCATCACATCACTGTAAGGGAGGACACAGAGAACAACTCACCTAATTCTTCTCCACTATTATAATCATACTTATAAAGTTTAAAATCTTCACCACCTGCAACAAGAAATTCTTTCTCAGGATGAAGAGAGGCAGAATTGATGGTTGCAGGAGCTTCAAAGGATTTAATTGGGTCCAAACTGAAAAAAAAATTAAGTCGTATTTACAAATCTTGAATATTGTATAAATAATACGAGAAAATAATGAGTTATTTAAACGATTCTTAAATTCTGAAATCCAAGGAACAATTAAATATACATTTACTCAAACATAAACACTGATATAAAAAAGCTCTATTAGCAAAACAAAAATTCAGATGTATACTATGCCCAAGTGGAGCTCATCTCAGGAATACAAAGACATTTTGAAGGAGAGATACCCAGTTTATGCAGTGAACGTCTTCTTGGAAATGAGTGCTGGCTAATTAAAACAGTATGAGTAATACATTGGGCTTTTTGCTTTTAAATAAATTTCACCTATATTGTTTCGTTTTTCTACAAGCACATATTATCTTTGTAAGTAGAAAACGTTTTCACAGTAGATAATGAATTAATATAGAGGATTATTTATATATTATTATCAACTGCTTAGGGTTTAAGCTCTTCAGCAAGATAAACTTTCAGTGTCATAAAATTTAAACTGCTAAAAAGTTTTTACTATAAGCCAATAAAAAACTAACAAAATTTGGGGCTCTAGTTACATAACAAAAATCAATGCACAATAATAGCTTCATCTTAAAATTAATTACAGTCTGGACATTAGCTCTTTTTCAGTTTAACCCTAAAACTCACGAAAGGCCTCCAATACAAAGCATTATAGTAACCCAGCTCCTAAATGTTTCCCATCATCATATACTTTAAAGCACGATAATTAAAGTTAGTCATGACTTAAGCAGGATCACTACATAACGAGGTCTGGCTCAAATGCTGGAATATTCAATGTGCCAGAAAACTTCTGCCACCAACATGGGATTTGTCCAACTGCAGAAGTGAATGAACAGCATTAATATACCAATTGACAGCTCCAGGCAACAGTATTCTACTATTATCAGTTCACTCTATGTGTACAAACTCCTTGACATTCTTAATTGCTCTCCTCCAGTTTTACTGCCTTTTCTTTCCTTCTCCCAGTTTAGTGAAGTTTAACTCTGCAAGTAGCCCCTTAAACACACGGTTAAGACACTGGTCAAATACCAATCAAAGTGTAATGTGGTATAATCTTTACGGAAATCAATTAAGTGTCATGTGTAACTAAGAACTTTAAACCCATTTCTACCCTTTGAACTGATAATTCTACTTACAGGATCCTATCTCCTGTGAAGAAACACTCAGAGATGTACCAGGGCATTCACCACAGTACTAAAATAGGGAAACTAACGCATAATTTAAGACAACCTATAATGCAATATAGTGTATCAACTAAAAATGTTTTCTCAGAAGTTTTAAATAGCTAATAATATTTTTAAATTAAAAAATCAAAATGACATTTATTATGGTCCTAGTAATTAAAGAAAAACACACAAATACTGTATACCCACATACATAACATAGAAAAAAAGACTAGCAGAAAATATAGCTACCATTAACATTCTTGCACCTATGGTTATAATATTGTGAGTACATTTTTTTCAATTGTTATATCGTCCAGTCTTTCTACAAGAGTATTTACTACATTTAAAGTTGCAAAATTTGAATCTCTTTAAAAAAATAATTAAGTCTGCACATAGGAATAGAAATAAGATTATTCCTTCTCTAAAATTTCAAGGCAAAAATAAATAGTGGAATCAAGATCACACTGTTCTGTTTTTTGAGACAGAGCCTCACTCTGTCACACAGGCTGGAGTGCAATGGCACGATCTCAGCTCACTGCAACCTCCACCTCCTGGGCTTAAGCAATTCTCCTGCCTCAGGCTCCCAAGTAGCTGAGATTACAGGTGCCCAACACCACACCCAACTAATTTTTTTTCTTTTTGTATTTTTATTTTAGAGACAGGGTTTCACCATGTTGGTCAGGCTGGTCTCCAACCCTTGACCTCAAGAGATCCGATTACCTCAGCCTCCCAGGATGCTGGGATTATAGGCGTGAGATACCATGCCCCAGCTCACACTGGTTTTATATAGTAAAAAACATCAATTACAGGACCAATCCAGTAGTTTTTGCTTTTTTTTTTTCTTTTCTTCAGAGGAGGTCTTGCTCTGTCACCCAGGCTGCAGGGCAGTGTCAAGATCACAGCACACCGTAGCCTCAACGTCCCGGGCTCAAGCAATTCTCCCACCTCAGCCTCCAGAGCAGCTGGACTACAGGCGTGTGCCACCACGCCCAACTAATTTAATTTTTTGTAGAGATGGGGGTCTCACTGTGTTATCCAGGCTGGTCTCAAGCCATCCTCCCACCTTAGCCTCCTAAAGTGCTGCAATTATAGGCATAAGCCACCACACCTGGCCTAACTACTTTTTTATTTTTTCCTAAAGATGGGGTTTCATCACGTTGGCCAGGATGGTCTGGATCTCCTGACCGCCTGGGCCTCCCAAAGTCATGGGATTACAGGCATGAGCCACTGTGCCCAGCCTTCCTTTTTACTGTAAAAAAAAGCAAATATCTTTCAATATTTAAGTTGCCTAATGGAACTGTGTTACCTAAAAAAGAAAACGCAAAGTATTCTTGGGCATACCTTACTGCACTATGAAAAGCAATAGATCGTCCATAAGTTATAACCAAAATCTCTCCCTCGGGAATATACTCCATACTGCTAACAGACATATTAAAATTTAGAGATTTCACTTCTGTCATAGTAGCATGATCCCAAAGTCTGCAAAATAAAGATAAAAATATGATGTTTAGTCATGTAAAAAAAATTTATAAATCCTAATTACATCTACAGATTAGCCAACGAAAGAACAATCACAATTACAGAAATACAGCATTCATCCTAAGTCACAAACTACAGATAACAAAAAGAAATTCTGTGTTTCTATATACAATGTCAAATTATGCATGGTAGCTTGTAAGTAAAATCAACTTTAATACCTAAATACACTTCCCAATGTGGCAAACTGCATTTTTTAAGACAAGTTCTAATCTAGTCAATTTCAGTATTGCTATGAATAGTGGTTTTTATAATCTGCTTTTGTGAATCTAATGATAGCTACACATCTTTCCAAAGAAATATATATAGGTATCGGCACACAAAATTCTGTAAGGAATTTCAGAGGCTTCATGGACCCTCCCTTTAGTCAGCCTGTCCACAGACCCAGGTTAAGAACACCTACTTATAAAGGTATCAGTAATTTTAGTTTTCTTCTGAATTTTGCTGTCAGTATTTACAAGGTGAGTATCGCTCACTGAAAATACTTGGGAACAGAAAGAAGTTGGATTTCAAACTTTTTCAGATTTTGGAATATCTGCATTAGACACTTAGTGATTGACAATCCCTAACCTGAAAATTGGAAATTCGAAATGCTCCAATGAGCATTTCCTTTAAGTATCAAGTAGGCACTCAAAGTCTCAGATTTCAGAGCATTTCAAACATCAGATTTTCAGGTTAGGGATACTTAACCTATAATAGCAAATGAATAGCTCCAGATAAATGTGACCTGTGTGCAAATGAAATTTTCATGCTCAGACCATTTTACCCACATAATAGTTATTAAATATATTTAAAATATAATCTAAGGGAAAATCTTTTTCAAACTGTAATTTTTTTTTGAGACAGTCTTGCTCTGTCGCCCTGGTTGGAGTGCAATGGTGCAATCTCAACTCACTAAAATCTTCACCTCCCAGGTTCAAGTGATTCTCCTGCCTCAGCCTCCCGAGTAGCTGGAATTAAAGGTGTATGCCACCATGCCTGGCTAAGTTTTTTAATTTTCGTAGAGACAGTGCTTTGACATATTGGCCAGGCTGGTCTTATATCCCTTACCTCAAATAATCCACCTGCCTCGCCTCCCAAAGTGCTGGGATTACCGGAATGAGCCATCATGCCCAGCCTCAAATTGTAAACTATTAAAGAAAAATTACTTACCGAACAGTTTTGTCATCAGCAGAAAGAATCTGTTTATCTTCACTGCACCACAGAGCTTTTTTTATACCAGAGGTGTGACCACTAATTTCCTTAGGTTCTTGAAATACAACAATTTAAAGTACATTTGTTAACATATGATTTTTTAAACTGAACAAAATTGGAACAATTATATATTTTTAAAACACACATTTTAAATTAGACTGCAAGTTTTCAAAGCCCAGCCCAGTTCAAACTTGATGATACAGAATACGGTTAGTTTTTCTATACTGGAACATAAACCTACCTGCATGACAGAGACCAAAGAACTACACCACGCTTGCTATATGTACCTGAGTGAATGCACGACTCACTCCCTCTAGGCTAATTTTCTGCACAAGTGATAATAGTCAAAAGCATTATTCTATTGCCATGAAATAAAAGAATAATTAACGTGGCATGATTTAATAAGAACATGGACCCAGGAACAAGACAGTTGAAACTGATTCTAGTACTGACGCCACCTCTGGGACCTTCATTTAAGCAGCTATTGGTAGCAAAGAATGGGAAATAAGGGTTGGAAGGAAAAGGGAAATAGAAAGCAGGACAGCAAAGAAAATGTTTCTACACTGTGAGGAAAGCATAAAAAGGAAGGGAGCTTGAATCTGTAAATTATCCTTTCAAAGGACTTTAAAAAACCTTCGCTGGGGCCTGGGGAACAAAAACAAACACTTAAAAAACCTTCACTGGGGCCTGGGGAACAAAAACAAACACTTAAGAAACCTTCACTGGGGCCTGGGGAACAAAAACAAACACTTAAAAAACCTTCACTGGGGTCTGGGGAACAAAAACACTGGAGGCAATGCCATTCAACACTATTTTCACCTTTGGGCGTGTTACTTAACTTTTAAACTCTACTTCCTTATCTATAAAATGAGATAACAATGGTTACAAATGAGACTAGTGCTTAACAGATGCCTGATACACAGTAAAACCCCAGGAAGTTGCTATCATTTCTGCTACCTGCACAGTGAAAGAGCAACTTTCAAAAAGCAGCTTTGGGAAAGGTATAGAAATGAAAAATGTCAACCCAATCCCTGAACCACCTTGCTCTGTCGAATAGGTTCATAGATTCAATGAGGTCGTCAGAGTATTTTGCTGTTTTGGCATACATTTATCAAAAAAGAAAGGAGAAAAAACTCCTATATACAATGGAGAAGAAAAAAATCTGTAAATGCAGTTTGTTTCCTCACCTTAAAAAAGTTTTCATAACAAACTACCCTAATACTTAGTTAAAATAAGTTGTTTTAAAAATGTAAAATATTTTTAAAAGCTCTCAGAAATGGAAGGTATCTCAAGAGAATAACTGCTTACTTTCCAATGTGGTTCTGACTCTCTTAAATTTTATAGATTTATGACTACATAAATGTCCACATAATAAAATTTGAATGATACCAAATATAAAACAAAATTATGACTGCCATGTTTTGGTAGCTAAGTATATATGTGGTGACGGAAATAATTAAAAAATTATAAAATAAAGGTGAATATGTGGATGGGGGAAGATACCCATAATTTCTGTAAAATCAGAGAATGCATAAAGGATATCGTCATCAAAATTTTTAAAATGTATATACCATAAAACCACCTTAATAAAATTTAAAAGCAAATGATAAATTAGAATTCAATAAAGAGACTTTAAAAACCAATAAGAAAGACACGAATAACACAACAGATAAATGGGCAAAGGGTACAGGCAGTTATTTCATAAAGAAGGAAATACATTTAAAATGGTATTCAACAGCATTTTAATCTCATGAATATTCATATTAATACCACAGAATTATTTTCTTCTACTAAATTGACAAAGATAAAGTTAGTTACCAGTGTTCACTAAAAGATGTTGGGTATAGATACATATATATACACTTATACTTTGTTGGAAGACACTTCGGTAGTATCTATCAATGGCTTCCAACAATTCATTTTGTTTTTGAGGAGTTTCGCTCTTGTACTCCAGCCTGGGGTGCAATCTCATGATCTCAGTTCACTTTGACCTCTGCCTCCCAGGTTCAAAGGATTTTCCTGCCTCAGCCTCCCAGCAAGCTGGGAGTTACAGGCGCCCACCATCATGCCCAGCTAATTTTTTTGTATTTTTAGTAGAAATGGGGTTTCACCATGTTGGCTAGGCTGGTATCGAACTCCTGACCTCAGGTGATCTGCTCACCTGAGCTTTCCAAAGTGCTGGGATTACAGGCATGAGCCACCATGCCCACCCACCTTCCAACAATTCTACTCCTCTTTGTCCCACCAATTCTACTTTTGCTTAATTATCTTAAAGAAATAATTGTGAAAATATTTGCAACTATAAGGATGTTTAGCAAAAATACTCCTTTTAATATTTAAAATTTGTAAACAGCCAAAACAGGAAACCAGTTAATTCACCGATGATATATCCACAAGATGGAAAACCAGAAAGTCCTTACAAATAGTTCATAGACTATTTAGCGATGTGAAAAAAAAGTGTCATTGCAGATTTTAAAAATTCTTTTGAATAGCTAATATATTTACAGGCTTCAAAAATCTAAGCAACATGTGTACACAACTGAGAATTCTCACCATCACCACTTTCTATAAGTAACCACTCTTTTGTACCAAGAAATATGAACACTGTTCTGCACTGTTTTAAAACTTAATGATAAAAATTCACCATAATAAATTTTCAATTTGAAAGGTTATATGAGAGCAACGTAGCAAACTCATTTTTTTAAAACTTTGCAGGAAAAAAAAAAGACTGAAAGTTTATAAACCAAAAACTGATGAATTGTTTTAATTTTCTTCTTTTTGACTATATTTTTTCAAATTTGAGTACTGAGCATGAAATCCTTTCATCAGTTACTTAAATTAAAAGGAAATAAAACTACAAGGTGATGCATAAATTATGCTTACCTGCTTCAGGTTTGTTCAAGTCATAGATGCGTAACAGTTTATCCTGTCCCCCGGTTAACAAATAATTACTATCCTGAAAACGCAAAGTGAAAGGTTAAGAGATTAACCATTTTAATAGTTATTTCTCTTTCAAACTTCTTTAACACCAAATAAAATCAAAATCTAGCTCACAGACATCACAAAGAGATGCAAGACATAACCAATTACTTCTGAAAGACACGGCGGAACAGCTGCCCTTCTTGTAACTGCCAAGCCTTTTAAGCTTTCCAGACCAAAAGTGTAACACTACACTACATATACACGAATTCTTTCATTGTGCCCTGATCCTGCTCTTCTCCCTCATGAGACACCCTTTTATGACTACTTCAAATTTACCTTCTCCCTTCTATAAGTAGTTGGGAAAGGTCCCTGAGCTTTTCAGATGTGTTTTGCTATTGGTGAAGGACTGGTACTTGTTCCAAGGTTTCTTAAAAGCTTGACAGGATTAACCATGAAACAAATTCATAGAACTTAATAATACAATCAAATCAAATATGAACCAAGAAATAACAAATATTCCACACAAAATGTATCAATCAAATATAAAAGCGTTATCACACTATATAATAGGAACTTAACTCGCTGAAATAAATTTCATTTTCTGATACCTGTGTGAAATCCACAGTCTTGACAATGTGTTTATGGGCCAGGGTCATCAATTCATCTCCTGAGACTGCATCCCACACTTTGCTAAAAGCAAAAAGGAAAATCAGTGGGATAAATCGTACTCAATATTAATATATTAAAAGTCCAAACACAATTATAATATTGATGAGTACCTAATAAGTTAGATATATGAAATGTTACATAAATGTATGATAAACCTCCCTTACCTCTAATATCCCTCACAGGCTTCATTTGATAAAATATTTAAACAATCTTAAGGGAAAAGAAATTTCTCTGTAAAGACTTTCTAACTGATCTAATTTTCTTTGACAGTAGAAGAGATATTAACAATTTAAGTAAGATTCATGACCCAACCCATCCTACTTACTTTGGTTTTAGCTGACAGCCATAATATCCCTTTAGCAAGCATGTAATATATTTTAAACAATTTTTAGTTTCACTCTGCCAATTTTTTCTCTATTTCCACTCAAATGCAAAACAAAAAATAAAAAATAAACAGAAATCCTTAAAAATTTTACAGGGGAAGGAAACCCTTTGTACAGGTTAAGTAAAATTTTAAATTAAGACAGTGGACAATTTCCACCTCTTCAAAGCTGACTTAAATTTTCAAACTCTACTACAGTTAACGTCCCCCAAAGTATCAGCCTTTGATTAAATAATGCTGCTAGATAATTTTAATCTTTACATTCGTTTTTTCTGACCCACCCCGTCTCAAAATACATAGTGGTTGTAGGAATACATACATGTATGTGTGTATATTCCAGGCAGGTAATAGTTGAAAACTGCTTTACAAAATTACTCTAAAAAGGTTCCCCCAAATAAAAAAGCTTAAATAAGGAAAAAAAAGTTGATTTTAGATCAGAACAGGTCAGTGAAAAATCAACAAGAAAACTTTGCAGACAGGGAAAAGAATTGCTAAGAGTAAGGAAGCTATGTTCTATAGAGATTTCCACTTTAATGCAATTGGCATTTATTTTTAGGAACACAAGTAGGCAATAAAATAGTAGAGGGGGAAAAAAAGCAGAGAAAAGCAAAAAGTATCTTTTCCTTTGTCTACCTAATAGATACATTAAAAAGTATATTAAAGATGTATCATTCTACACTTAGTGCTAAGGCACAAATGGGAGACAAAATATCCCGCAGTAGGTTCTTGCCCTAGCAGAGCTTTAGCTGAGGAGGAAAACATGCATTAAATAACACATTTAAGAAACATCATTAAAAGACAAATATATATGGCTATAAAAACTAAAAAAAAAAGCACTTAGATGTTGTCTAGCCGTCTGAAGAAACAAAGAGAAATATATCAGGAGGAAAAGAAGGGAAGATCCAGATAAGCATTAATAGCACGTGTAATGCGGTTAATACGAGAGACCATCTGCCAGGAATTCTGATGATACACTACCAAAACTTGCAATATTGTAATAACGTGGGTCACATTCTAAAAGAAATAATGACAACTATAAGTAATCTTGCTAATAAACTCCCCAGTATTCATTTCTCTTTGCACAGGAAACCTGCTCCCCTCTCTCTCATTCCAGTGCAACTCTCTGCCCCCAACCTATTTTCCCAACCTCATTCTGTCTTGTTTCTCTGAATCTAGCCACATCAGATTATAAATCATTCCTCAAATAACTTAAGTATTTTCTTCCAGGCTCCTATGTTCTTGTTCATATTATTCTCTTAAGTCTGTATTTTACATTCTTAGCTATTAAAGTTCTACTCACTCTCAGGGCTCATTTCAAATGCTATCTTTTCTTTAAACCTATTTATTCTCAACTCCAGGAACTAACCATTCCTTTATCTTCTGCCACAGAACTCCACTTATATTTATTCCTGTGCTTAAGTTTGCCTTGTTTTGTTTACATATATCCTTAATCACAGGGAAATTCATGGCTGTGTTAAGAGTTCACAGATATTAGAATGACAGAAGGCATCAAAAGTGAAGAAAACAACAAATGTATCCAAAATTACTATTCTAGTTACTCACAAGTCTCAAAAGAAATCTGGGCAATGTCCTTTGGGATGCTAATTTCAAGTACCTTAAGTAATCTTCCATAAATGTAAAACCTCTTTTTTTTTGAGACAGTCTTGCTATATTGCCCAAGCTATATTTGAACTCCTGGTCTCAAGATCCTTCTACCTCTGCCGCCTAAATAGCTACAGGCTAATGCCACCATGCCAGCTCTAAAATCTTAAGATCTGCTTAGACTGTGTCTATTCACTGCTGAGGACAGAGTTGGAGTAATCAAAGTAGTAACATTAACAAGAGGTAATGTGTCTGTAGTTTTTCCTCCTATTTAGAAACAGGATTTACTTTAGTACTAAAATAGAGGCATGACATTTTCTAACAGGGCATGTACTAACTCTGACGTATTTCCATTATTCACAGTTAAGAGTCCTAAAATGCATCTAACCTAAATACTTCCTAATGTATTATTCAATTTCCAGGCAAGAAACTGACATGTATTAGTTGGCAGCAGACCTCAAATCAAGACAGTAAAGCGCCATTAACAATATCCTTTCAGCAGCTCACCTTCCAACATTTATTTTCTTTACATCTCACGAAGTACTTGTCATCTCCTTAAACTACTGATACCTCTTATAGCCCCAGTCTCTTGCATATAATAATCCTGGCTGATCAACTTTTTGTATCCTCAGAATGAACTTACCATAAGTCTCATAATAGGAGCTGCTTAACTTGCTTATTTAAACCCATTTAAGATTTTTTTTTATCGCATAACTACCTTAACATGTTGACCAAGTCATCTAGGAGATACCATTTTTTATTTGTCAAAACCCTTATTAAAATTAAAATCAGCCATTTCTATTAGCTTTACAAGAAGGAGTGATATACTTTGATTACCTATAAATTCCCGAGCCCAATCCCAGACCTACTTAAGCACTCTCAGCAGCACAGCACAGAACTGTCTTCACTTTGGCACTCTTCCCAAACAGATACAGAGAGGATGATGTCTGGGGGACGCTGTACTCAACACTGAACTCAATTGCCCAAATTCTTAAGATAACATGCTACACTAGTCCACAGACCTATTCTGCTGAATTTCTCCACAAGAAACAGGACCAAAATCCACTTCTAGATTTTGAGTTTTCCAAGAGATTTAAGAGTGAAAAGAAAAAAAAAGATGTTTCTAAAAATGCTTTATACCAACTATGACTAATCAGGTAGGCTGTGGGGAGTAACTTCTTGGGAGTTACACACGCACACACACACAAATACGAAAACACATACCCATACCCCACAGACAAGACATAGAGGAAATGAGAGATAAATCTCAACGAGCATTTGGAATACACACAAACACACACACACACACACACACGAAAACACATTCTTATACCCCACAGACAAGACATAGACTTGAGGGATAAATCTCAGCTAGCATTTACTGAGTACCTACTATATGACAGAGATCATATTGAACTTCAGAGATATATGGTGGAGAAAGATCTCTTTGTTCCTCCAATAATCTCATGGATCTCAATTCCATTTTACCTAAAATCGAGGTTTAAGAAACATCCTGCCATGGTGGGCAGATCGCTTGAGCCCAGGTGTTCAAGACCAATCTGGACAACATGGCAAAGTCCTGTCTCTACAAAAAATACAAAGATTAGCCAAGCACAGTAGTACATGCCTGTGGTCACTACTCAGGAGGCTGAGGTTGGAGGATTGCTTGAGACTGGGAGGAAGAGGCTGCAGTGAGCTATGATCACGCCACTGCACTCCAGCCTAGGCACCTAAGACCCTGTTTCAAAAAAACAAACAAAAAAATCCTATGATGATCAAACTGGAAACACACACCATAGTTAAGCACATGAATGCAAGCCCCCATAGCGCCAATGTTTGTTATTATTTTCCACTCCAACACAGCACCTAAAGCCTTAACTGAGAAGAAAAAAAAAAATCATAAAAATCTTTTCTTGAAATTTAAATCTACTCAACCTTCTTTACATGAAGCCAAATGTTTCAAGCCTTTAGCCATATTAGTTTCAAAATAATATATGATTTTGATCAAGTGTGGGTGGTAACAGTTTAGTGGTAGCTATCATTGTTACTTTACATATGTAACACTTTCATAGACTTAAGACTTCAGGCAATGTTCTAAGTATCTGAAACGTATTAATTTATTTAATATTCATAAGCAACCTATGAGGCACCATGAGAGAAAAAGAAAGGTTAAATAAAGTGTCTGAGGCCACCAATTCAAATACAGGTCATCTGGCTCCAACCTTCATGCTCTTAATACCACTTGTAAACACAGACATTGAGACTTGACATGTTAAGAAAGCATAAGAACAATGCTGTTTCCACAAAGAAGACCATACAGTCATGTATTCACCACCAACATCAATCTACCTTGAGTTTTTCATTCTAAAACTGGTATGTTTAATTTTCATAAAAGAAGGAGGCAGGACATTTAAAATTACTCCTTAGTGTGAGATTCTGTTAAAAAAATAAAAATCAAAGGCCAGGAAGGATGGCTCTCACACCCATAATCCCAGCACTTTGGGAGGTCAAGACAGGCAGATCACTTTAGGTTAAGAGTTTGAGACCAGCCTGGCCAACATGGCAAAACCCCGTCTCTACTGAAAATACAAAAACTAGCCACACATGGTGGCATGCACCTGTAGAACCAGCTACTTAGGAGGCTCAGGCAGGAGAATCATTTGAACCTGGGAGGCAGAGATTGCAGTGAGCCGAGATTGCGCCACTGCACTCCAGCCTGGGCACAGAGCAAGACTCTGTTTCAAAAATAATAAATGAAATAAATAAATAATAAATAATAAATAACCAATAATACTTGTACTCTCCAGCCTCTTAAGTCTAATAAATCTGTGTATGTACAACAGCTCTTGATATTGCCTTCATCAGTTTAAACAATCAAGTGTCAAATTCCTAAGTTACAAATACCAGGTAGGAACTGGAAATAACAAGATTTATAAAACATTATACATTCCCAAAAAGGCAAAGAGGGCCACTGCCAGTCAGTTTAGTAACATCATTAACAGTCAAAAGTCAGCACAGGTAAGGTATATTCTGGCAACAGTAAGTGTAGTATAATTAGATTGTAGGGTTTATGGTGTGCAGGGCCAGAAGATGATGCTGAAGAACTAGGATGAAGCGAACTGTAAAGTGTCAACAACTGAAGTGTCCTTCAGGTCCGTGCTTCTAAGGCTGCACACAGGAAAGAAAGGCAAGAAAAAAAACCACCACTGATCAGTATGATCAGTACTCCATCCTCAGACCAATCAAACCAGAAGGTCTGTGCCAGGCATGGCAGTTCACCCCGTAACCCCAGTTCTTTGAGAGGCTGAGGCATGGAGGCCAAGAGTTTTAAGACAGCCTGGGAAACACAGCTAGTGTCTATACAGTAAAAAGCATTAAAAAGTATTTTTACATGTAGCAAAAAGTATATATATAGAGAGAGAGTAAAAACCCAAAAAAAATTTTAAATCCGAGTTTCTGGGACACATACATTTGAATATTTGAAAAGCTCTCCTGGTATTCTAATGTATATCAAAGGTCACAAAATACTAAAATGGCAAAGGGAAGACAGGAAAATCATTAGGCAGAGAAGTGACATGATCAAACATGTTTTTAGGAAAACAACTGACAACAATATGGAATATGAAGAGGAGGAAAAGAAACTACTGGAAGAAAGTTAAAAATGATTGTGAACTAAGGCAGCAGCAGATACTACATGGAGGAACACTGTAATCAGGAGACATCCCAGTGGCAGAATCAAAAAAAGATGATGATAATCTAGATGTAAGGGAAAATCAAGAATGTTTTACATTTCAACCTTCAAAAACTTAGGAAATGAAGAGAAGTTGAGTTTTTTTGTTTTTGTTTGTTTGACACAATGAGTGTTAGTGATGCCTAAAGCAAGCTAACAAAAACTGGGATTGAGATAAAAACCTAAGGCCACCCATGTAGGATTTCACTAAGGAGTACACACAGAGCAGCATTCGTAAAGGAGATCAATATTCATCATCTGGAGTGTTTGTTCATGCAGGCTCCTGAGTCTTAATCAAAACATAAGGAATAAGTCATTTAAGCCTCTGAAAATTTTGAGAACCACTGAAAACAAGCACACAGGACCACAGTGGAATTTTGGTGAGCTCAAACATCTGGCATTCTACATAGCAGCCAGTGATTCAGAATTCTATGAATATCTGAGGTTGAACTTTTTCATTATTTCTGGACACAATCTACAGAGAACACCGACGTTAGCCATCTTGGCTACACTTACGCTGTGAAATCCGCAGCTGCTGTAGCTGCTTTGCTGGCATCCTTATTCAGTGTTGCACCCCAAACAGCACCTTTATGACCCAAAAACGTTCCAATCCAGTCTCCTGTATCTCCCTGGCGTAGCATAGGTTTACCATCTAGAAAATATTTTTTAAGACATGTGATTTAAAGTTCAGATTAAAGTCTAAGATGCAAATGTAAATATACAATGATGTTCAATGACAAAGTGGAAAAATCGTTTCAACTATTTAACCGCCCATTGAAGTCACCAAGGAACGTCCAGAAATAAATTAACTGAGAGCCGAACAGACCATTCTCTCTGAAAAGCATCTGTAATTCGGTGGGAATGCTGATCTGCGTCAAAACAATCTAGATTTGACTCTTAATTTGGACAAACACCTTAGCCTAAATCTCAGTTTCCCATCTGAAAAATAAGGCTAATGCCACAAAGGAATATCCAGTGAGACAAGAGCGAACGTCTTTGTTAAGTATTTCACGGCCTGGCCTAATTTCTCCTTTCCCCAAATCCTTGAAAGCTATTTACAACGTTGTCCCGAGAGTGCAGGCAAGTGCTGTCCAGCTCCTCCAAAAATAGCAATAAAAAGAAAACAACGAGAGGGGTCTTAGTTGGAGGTAACAGTCTCTACAAAAGCGTCCAGAGGTCTCTCGGCTCCAGTTGCGGATTCTCGAACACATTGCTTTCTCCACCGGACTTCCAGTGCTGGCCCTCACTTCGGAGGTTAATAGCGTTCCCTCCCCGCCCCCGCCAACCCCGCGCTTCGGCACTGGAGCGTGCGGGTCCCAATCCCTTTCAGCCCAGTCCCAGCGATCGGGGACAAGGATCAGAGGCCTTGCTCACCTTTGCAAGCGCTGATTAAGAAATACCCATAAGGCGTGATGCCACTGAAGGCCAAATCAACTACGGGCCGCGTGTGGCCAGAGCAGGTGAGCGGCGTCTGTCTCATTGCCATGGCGGCGGCGAGTGCGGCTACCGGACTGGAGAGCCGAGGGTCGTCGTTGTCTTTTTCTCTCGTCTGCTGCAGCGCCTCCGGCTCCTCCAGGCCCCCGCCCTGACACTGGGGCTGGGCTGGGAGACAGGAAAAGGAGGGCAATCCGGTGGCACGGAGGTTAGGAAGGGGTGAGGGTGGGGTCCGGGAGTCTGCGACGGGCGAGCGACCGTCGACGAGGGAGGGAAAGGGAGGGAGGGAGGAAAGTAGGGGACGGGGAGAAGCGGAGAACCGACCCAGCCACGATTCACAGCGTCCACACCGGCATCGACAGGAAGTGACGACGTAAATAATGCGCAGCACCCGCCGGAAGTGACGATTGGCGGGCGGGCCGACTCGCGGGGTAGAAGTGACTGGAAGAAGCAGCGAGAAGTACAGGGAGGTGCAGGAGCCGGTTGAGTTCTTATCGGACCGCTAGCACCGGCCCGCGCCGGCTACGGCAGGCGCCTAGAGGCGCTCTAGGCAGCGGGTAGGGTCCCTCGCCCCGAGCTCTAGCGGGTCAGAACGCCTTCCCCGCTCGCGGCCGAGTTAAAAGCCGTTCCCACTCCCATAAGCCCATGGGCCAGCGGCTGCTCTGTGCCCGCCGAGCAGCCCCGCTGAGGACTGTCCCCGGCATCTGATCATCTAGACGGACACTGGAGCCGTTCCCACCGACGGCCCAAACTAGCGAACACTGTCTAGCAACATTTTTTGCAATTTGTCTTATGTAAAGACTGCATACGGGCTTGACGTGGTGCCACCTGTGGTCCCACCTACCTGGGAGGCTGGGGTGAGAGGATTACTGGAGCCCGAGCGGTCGGCCACTGCACTCCGGCCTCAGCAACAGGGCGAGACCCTATCTTAAAAAACAAATTCCCCAGCCATCTCCTGCTGTGTCAATTTTGTGTTGCTAGTGTTGTAGGCGTCGATACTATGTGCTTTTAAACGCGGTTCAAATTCAAGTTACTTTTTCCTTGGTTGACTAGGGTGAATAGGGAAGGACCACCAGGTAGGGGCAGGGCTAGGTGTGTCTGAGCTCAGACTCTATTTGGGCAGCCTTGTTGCGGGTGCTGTGGGGAATGGGCGTGAGATTCCCAGGCTACTGGGATTGTGTATACAGGAGAATTATGGCTGCCTCTGCTGAATCATGCAGGTTGTCAGGGAAGTAGGAGAAAGCCCCCAGTCACAGGCCTCATTCAGATCCCATGCAAAGCAAAGGGCTGGTCTCATTCCCACTGTGACCCTGCAACAGCCCGGAGTCTGTTTCCAGGTGGAGGGTGAGACAGGCTTGAAAATTTGCCTGATGCTATCTACCTCCCAGCTGCAAAAGAAAAGGGCTTTAGTTCTTCCCCTGCCTGTGTAGTGTGCAAGCCAGATTCGCACAGTCCCCCAAGTTCTGGCCAGGCTTCTTGCCCAGTTCACATTGTTACAAAGTTCAGCTACAGATTCCTTCTTCCTGTGGAGTTTTGCCATCTGCTCCCCTGGCCACTCTTCCAATGGATCCCTGTGGTCCCAGGCAGGAATGGGCCGCTTGGGGACCCAGTGAGCTCCCAAGGCCTTTCCGCTGCTTCCTCTACCCCGTATTTCACTCGGCTCTCTAACTTGACTCAGCTCCAGGTAAAGTCAGAAACTTCTCCCATAAACAGACCTTCAGCTTCTCCAGTGTGAGTGTGTAGTCGGGAGAGGAGGATCTCTTTTTCCCACTTCCACAGTTGGGGCTCTCACAGTGTTTGGGGGTCTCCAGGGTCCTAAAGGAGCAGTCCACTTCCTTCAGAGGGTCTGTAGTTCCTCTTGGGATTGCTAGTTTATTCTTACAATCAATCTGGAGCTAAAATTCACAGTGCAAACCTCTGTATCCTGCTCTGTCTGGAGCTGCAGTCTAGTCCTGCCTCCCATCTGCCATCATCCCAGGAGCTCTTCTGATTTCTTGGATTTCATCCTCCAATTGTTTTTAAATAAAACTTTTCATGCAGATGTTAATAGTTACATAGAAAATAAAAAGGCCAAGAATAGCTAAGACACTCCAGAAAAAGAAAAACAAAGGGAAATAACATCTCCAATTAGATTTCAAGCATAATTTGAAGTTATGATAGACATTTTGGCAATGGCATAGAAATAAACAATTAGAAAAAGGATAGAGAATAATAGTCTATAAGTATATAGAAATCTGGCTGCTCGAGGTTGCTCACACCTATAAGTGGGTGGATCACTTGAAGTCAGGAGTTTGAGACCAGCCTGGCCAACATGGTGAAACCATGTGTCTACTAAAAATACAAAAATTCGGCCAGACATGGTGGCTCACGCCTGTAATCCCAGCACTTTGGGAGGCCAAGGCAGGCAGATTACGAGGTCAGGAGATTGAAACCATCCTGGCTAACACAATAAAACCCCATCTCTACTAGAAATACAAAAAAAATTAGCCACGCATAGTGGCACTTGCCTGTAATCCCAGCTACTTGGGAGGCTCAGACAGGAAAATCACTTGAACCCGGGGGGCAGAGGTTGCAGTGAGCCAAGATTGTGCCAGTGCACTCCACCCTGGGCAACAGAGTGAGACTCCATCAAAAAAAAAAAAAAAAAGATTCAATTAAGATAAAGCTGTTCTGTAATAAGTGGGTAAAAAATAACTTCAATACATAATGTTGGACAAAAAAGATTATCCATTTGAAAATGACTGAAATTGGATGCCTACCTCAAATCATACACATTAGGTGAAATATAAAATATTTTATAATTTGACAATCAAATCTATAAACTATATAGAAGATGAAAAAGGAGAATGTCTTTATGACCGTCAAGTAAAGAAACAGTTTATAAAATAAAGCCCAAAGTGTGCAAACCATAAAAGAATTGATATATGCCTATAGCAAAGTTAAGAAATTCTGTTGCAATAGTACATAAAGAGTTGAAATGGCATGCCAGAGCAGAAAAGCAATTGCGACATATAATTGATAACACACCAGTACAAGAATATATAAAGAACTCCAACTAAGCACTAAGAAGACAGATGACCCAGTAGAAAAATAGGAGGAAAGGCTCAATCAAACTCAGCAGCAATCAGAACAACACAAATTAAAATGCCCATGAAATACCATTTCGTGTCAGCCATTGGTAGAAATTCATGTCTTAGTGTTGGCAAGCATGTAAAGAAAGGGCGTGGTAAGATTGTAAATTTTAGCAGCTTTTTTTTTTTCTTGAGATAGGGTCTCACTCTGTCATTCAGACTGGAGTGCAGTGGCATGATGACAGCTCACTGCAGCCTTGACCTCCCCAGGCTCAGGTGATCCTCCCACTTTCTCCTGAGTAGCTGGGACCACATGTGCGTGCTGCCACACCCAGCTAATTTTTGTATTTTTGGAAGAAATGGGATTTTGCCATGTTTCCCAGGCTTATTTTAGAAAATAATTTGGCAATACTTGTTGTGAACTGAATACGAGCCTGGGAATCTCGTCCAGCAAGGCTCCCAAACCTGGAAGAGAGTGTGCGCCAGAAAAAGGAGAAAGAAAAGAGCGAGGTCTGGAGGGCCACATGAGCTATGTTCATGCAGCAATTTTATTTTTGCAATAGGTTCCATTATATAGTTTCCTGCTTAATGTTGTTTATATCAGATCAAAATACTTGAGTTAAGTCACAAGGTAAGCAAGTTAAGCCCACTAAGTAAGTTACGCCCAGTAAGTAGGTTATGCCCAGTAAGTCAAGGTAAGTAAGTTACACCCAGTAAGTTAAGGTAAGTAAGTTACACCCAGCAAGTAAGTTAACAAGTGTAAATACTTAAGTTAATATTTTACAGCGAATGTCCAATATGAACACAATGAAACAATAAACCATAAGGAGCTGAAAGTGGACACAATGCCTTCCAAGTCCTCATATCCGTAAAGTAATGTCTGTTAATTATTTTGAATAGCATAGTCCCTCTCTCGGTTCCTGCTTTCCCTCAGCTCGACTCAACCGGGGATCTGTGTCCGGGCTCAAGCTCACCGTATGGCGAGGCCCATTTCCTAGGTGCCTCACACGGGAGCGATTCCCACAGATCTCCCTCAAATACTAGTAATGCTATCCCATAACACATTAATTTCGCTTCTGCTATATAACCTGCAGAAGAAGCATTTCCACATGACATAAGGAGCCATGTAAAGGAATGTTCATGTCCAGGATTATTTGGAATAGTCAAAAATTAGAACAGAAATATCTACCCATAATAGAACAGAATACAAAATATGGTATATCCATACCATGAAATGTTACACAAAGTGAAAATGCAACTACATGGTTGAATCCCAGAACCATGATGTTGTCAATACATATGGATAATTTCATTTCTATATGGCTGAACTATGCAAAACAAACCATATATTGTTGAGGGATACAAACAAAACTATGACACAAAAAGTGGCAAAACTATAACAAAAAGCAGGTACTAATAAATAGCATTGAAGATCATTGGACAGGAAATGGGATAGGTACATGGAACTTGAAATGTTATAATAATTTTTTTCTAAAAATGAATGGTGGGTCTCAGGTGTTTGTTACAATGTCTTTAGTGTATCTTTTTTGTTTGTTTGTTTTGTTTTGTTTTGTTTTTTGTTTTGAGACGGAGTTTCGCTCTTGTTACCCAGACTGGAGTGCAATGGCGTGATCTCGGCTCACTGCAACCTCCGCCTCCTGGGTTCAAGCAATTCTCCTGCCTCAGCCTCCTGAGTAGCTGGGATTACAGGCACGCGCCACCGTGCCCAGCTAATTTTTGTATTTTTAGTAGAGATGGGGTTTCACCTTGTTGACCAGGATGGTCTCAATCTCTTGACCTCGTGATCCACCCACCTCGGCCTCCCTAAGTGCTGGGATTATAGGCGTGAGCCACCGTGCCCGGCCTGTCTTTAGTATATCTTACATACACATTTGTACAAAGATTCTATGATATTTACTTAATATTTGCTGTATGCAGAATTCTGAGGTAGCCCTCCAGATTGCAACCCTGTGGTGTACTTGCCTTTACAACCTATTCCCTTTGAGTGTGGGCAGAAGTTGTGTAGTTGCTGCTTGGATTACATTACATTATATAGCAAAGGTGATGGGAAAGTCACTCTTGTGAGCCTTATGTAAGACTCCATTTCAGCTGACCAAAGAGTGAAATTCTTATGCCGGCCATGAAGAAGCAAACTGCCAACAGAATGACCGTGGCAGAATGAAGTTAGCAATCAATGGCAGAAAGAAAACAAAAAAATTCACCAATTTCTGGAACTTAAGCAGCACACTTTGAAACAACCAATAGATCAAAGAAGAAATCACAATAGAAATTAGAAAATAATTCCCTTAACTTAGAAACAAATGAAAACAAGAACAGAACATGTCAAAACTTATGAGATGCAGCAAAAACAGTGCTAAAGGCAAAATTAATAGCTATAAATTCTTGTATTAAAAAGAATGATCTCAAATAAACAACCCATCTTTTACAACTCAAGGAACCAGAAAAAAAAAAAGAATAGACCTTAGCCTAGCAGAAGGCAGAAAATAACATAAAAATTAGAGTAAAGATAAATGAAATTAAGAATAGAAAAATAATAGAGAAAATAAATGAACACATAGTTGGTTTTTCAAAAAGATTAACAAAACTGAAACACCTTCAGCTAGATGGACTAAAAAGTAAAACAGAGAAAACTAAAACTACTAAAATCAGAAATGAGACTGTGGACAGATCTACTAATTCTACAGAAATAAAAAGGATAATAAGAGAACACTTGAACAATTGCACCCTAATAAATTGGATAACCTAGATAAAATGAACACATTTTTAGACTCATAAGACCTTCTTAGATTAAACCATGAAGAAATAGAAAATCTGAATAGACTTACAACTAGAAGGAGGTTGAATCATTAATCAAATATCTTCCAACAACAAAAAAGCCCCAGGCCTGGTGACTTCACTGGTGAATTCCAGCAAACATTTTGTGAAGCACTAATACCAATTCTTCTCAAAGTTTTCCAAAAAAGTTGAAGAGAAGGAAGGATTCCTAATTCATTCTATGAGGCCAGAATCACCCTAATACCAAAGTCAGACAAAGACACTAAAAGAAAATAAAACTTTTTTATCTTCCATAAATATTCCTTATGGTCACTGATGGAAAAATTCTCCACAAAATACTAGCGAACCAAATCTAGTAGCATATTAAAGAATTAAACAACATTTCAAATGGGATTTATTTCTGGCTCATAAGGGTGGTTCAATATACACAATATGATTAGTGTAATACACTACATTAACAGAACAAAGGAAAATTACCACATGACCATCTCAACTAATGCAAAAAGCAGTTGACAAACTAAGCACCCTTTCATGATGAAAAACACTCAACAAACTAAGAATAGAAGGAAACGATCTCAATGCAATAAAAACCATATATGGAAAAACCCACAGTAAATATCATGCACAACTGAAATATAGACCAGCAAAACAGAATACAGAGCCAGAAGCAAACTCTCGAATATAGAACCCAATGATTTTTGACAAAGGGGCCAAGACAATTCAACGGGTGAAAGGACAGGCTCCTCAACAAACGAACCTGGGGAAGCTGGATAGCCACATGCCAGATATAAAACCAGAGGCACCGATAACAAAAGAAAAAAATAGATAAATTGGGCTTCATGAACATTTTAGAAATTTAGGCATGAAAAGACATTATCAACAGAGTGAGAAGGCAACCCACAGGACAGGAGAAGATACTTGCGAAACATATATATGATAAAAGATTGCTATCCTGAATACAAAGAGAACTCCTAAAAGAATATATAGAAAACTTAAAAGAAACCAAACAACCAGATTCAAAAAAACGGGCAAAAGTATTGAATAGATGTTTTTTCCCAAGAAGATATAAAAATGACCAATAAGCAAATGAGGGCCGAATGCCATGGCTCACACCTGTGATCCTAGCACTTTGGGAGGCCAAGGCAGGTGGATCATTTAAGACCAGGAATTGAAGATCAGCCTGGGCAACATAGTGAGACCCCATCTCTAAAAGTAAAAAATAAACAAAATAGCCAGGCATGGTGGCATGAGCCTGTAGTCCCAACTACTTGGGCGACTGAGTCAGGAGGATTGCTGGAACCCAGGAGGCAGAGGTTGCAGTGAGCATCCTCACGTCACCTCTCTGCATCCTCACCAGCATTTGGCAATGTCACTATTTTAGCCATTTTGATTGGCATACAGTAATATCTCGTGGTTTTTAATCAAATTTCCCTAATGGTTACTCATATTGAAATCTTTCTGTTTGCTTTTTTTCCCATTTGAATACTCTTTAGAAGGAAATCTCTGTTCATGCCTTTTGCTCTTTTTTCTAATTATTTGGTTTTCTACTGTTGAATTTTGAGAGTTCTTTATATTGCCTAGATACAAGTCTCTTGTCAGATATGTGATTTGCAAATATTTTCTCCCAGGTTATAGCTTGTCTTCTCTTCCTCTTAGCAGTCTTTCACAGAGAAAAACAATTTTTTTTGATGAAATACAATTTGTCCATTTTCCCTGCTATGAACTGTGCTTTTGATGTCAGGTCTGCGAACTCTACCTTACTGCGTATCCTATTTTTTTCCCTAACAGTGTTATGGTATTTTGTTTTACATCTAAGACATGATTCATTTTGAGTTAACATATTCGGAATGTGTGAGGTTTGTTCCATGTTCATTTTTTGCCTGTGGATGTCCAGTTGCAGCAGCATCGTTTATTGAAAAAAAAAATCCTTTTTCCATTAAATTGCTATTGTATCTTAAAAAATCAACTGGAGCTGGGCATGGTGGCTCACCCTATAATCCCAGCACTTTGGGAAGCTGGGGCAGTTGGACCACGAGGTCAGGAGATCAAGACCGTCCTGCCTAACATGGTGAAACCCTATCTCTACTAAAAATACAAAAAATAGCCGGGTGTGGTGGTGTGTGCCTGTAGTTTACTGGAAAGGCTGAGGCAAGAGAATTGCCTGAACCCCGGGAGGCGGAGGTTGCAGTGAGCTGAGATTGCGTCATTGCACTCCAGCCTGACCCACAGAGCGAGACTCTGTCTCAAAAAAAAAAAAAAAAAAAATCAACTGAGCGTATTTGTGTCAGTCTGTTCCTGAGCTCTCCGTTTGGTTCTATTGATGTAAGTGTTTCTCTCTCCACCAACAGCACACTGTTTTGATTATCTGTTTGATCAATCACTGTTTGATTATTGATTATCTCTAGTATGTTATAATATTGGGTAGTGTATACTCCTCCCTTTTATTCCTCTGTAACATTTTGTAGACCAGTATCCTCAACAGATATTATTCACATATTCAAAATAACTCCATAATAATAACAATAAAAACAAAAAAGTTTTTGGAAAATTATTAGTAGAGGAAGGACAAATCATTCTTAGTATCTAAGCTACAAAAATAATATTATATAGTTGCATTTTGAATACTTGACCATAACAATTATGTCTCTTTTTAAATTTTTTCCTGATTAATTTCTCACTGATATCAAAGACACCACTGGCAATTTATTTTCATTGACATGTTAAGTGCATTCTGTGGAATTCCAATTTTTTTTTTTTTTCTGAGACAGAGTCTTGCTCTGTCATCCAGGTTGGAGTTCAGTGGCATGATCTCGGTGTACTGAAAACTTCACCTCCCTGGTTCAAGCAGTTCCCATGCCTCGACCTCCTGAGTAGCTGGGATTACAGGTGTGTGCCACCATGCCCAGCTAATTTCTTTTTGTATTTTTAGAAGAGACAAGAATACAGATGAACCACACACAGATGAAATGCATTTTTCCTGGGGCGGAACGTTCCACAACCTTGATTTCATGCTTAGTTTTTCAAGGCCTGTTCCTGGAGTTCTTTAAGCAACGCACGTAAGTTAAGTGTTATTAGAAGCTCAGCATAGAAAAAAGGGAGAGTAAGAGAAAAACAAAGGAGAATAATTGTTTTTCTAAATGGGTGGTAGATGTAGTTACAGGCATTCATCTTCAGATGGAATGAAACCAATTGGAAACCAATAGGTTTAAGATTTAAAAGTTAAAATTTTATTGAACGATTTTTAAATTCTGAGTTTAACACCTCTGTAAGTAAAAATGATGTATGCAAGATTTATTCCCCATGATTATTTGATTTTCTCAGTCCCTTAGGAATAGCTTAATTCATTTCTTTTTTTATTTTGGAATATTTCTTTCTCTCCTCAAAAGAAGTGTTACTGTTTCCCAGATAAGGAAGAATGCAACATCCACGGAACAATCACAGCAAAAGTCTGGAATCCATCCAGAGGATAATAGCGAGACTAAAACAATATAGCATCTATCGCTGTGAAAAGGGCTTTGGGTGAAGGTCATCAATAGATGCTTAATCTAGAGGGAGGATAAGTATGATAAGAGTAGGATATTTGCCTGTTTTTTTCCAAACTTCTCATTAGTTGCAAAAGGAAAAATAATTACTGTACAGTGGAGAAACCATGCAACATCTCGACCAGGTGATGGCAGAAAATTTTCCAAGGGTCCCCACTATTTCTGCAAATCTCATGCAGAAACATGTGGCATTTTGTTCTGGATTCCGTTTTTAGGAATGTTTCTGTCATAAGCAGCTTTAGGAGATAGATAGCTTCTCCCTCCATAGGAAAACGAAATAATGTTTATCATGCATTATGAAAGATTTGAGTTCCCTAAGCCCAAGGTCTTTCTCCTGTAATGCACCCAACTGCATACGTGGATACTCATCAGAACCCATTTGTATTATTCCCGTGGAACTTGAGGGCATTGAGAATACATGTAAATATGCTGCTGCTCATACTGGCAGCAGCACCGTGAATCATAATCCCTTTTGTGTCTGACTCAAGAAGTCAGACCAGCATCTTCACTGAGCTGCGTCAGCAAAATGTGGCAGGTTAAGTTTGGTAGCTTGCAAGTAGCGGAAAATCGCAGACCGTTCACAGTTCTTGACAGCTGGATCAAAATTAACCTCATTAACATCACCCATAAGGGATAGACTTTGTACACTTCCAAATACTTTGAGAAGGATACAACATCACTTACAAAGTATCTGACCAGGGCTGCATCACTAAAATCTAATTACAAGGAAACCTCAACAAACCAATATGAAGAATTTTTTTTTTTTTTTTTTGAAACAGGCTGCCCTGTCTTGCTTTGCTGCCCAGGCTGGAGCGAAGTGGTGCAGTGAAGGCTCACTACAACCTCTGTCTCCTGGGCTCAAGTGATCCTCCCATCTCAGCCTCCCGAGTAGCTGGGACTATAGATGTGCACCACCATGCCTGGCTAATTTTTGTATTTTTTGTAGAGACGGGGTTTCGCCATGTTGCCCAGGCTAGTCTTGAATTCCTGGGCTCAAGTGATCTGTCTGCTTTGGCCTCCCAAAGTACTGGGATTACAGGCATCAGTCACTGCGTCCGGCCTGAAAAACATTTTCTAAACTGACCAGTATTCTTCAAAAATGAAAGTATCATGAAAGAGTTTTTTTTTAAGTCTAGAAAATTGTTTCTGAATAAAGAAGAATACAAAGGCATAGCAATTAAAGGAAATATATGATCCTAGACCAGATCCCGTACTGGAGGGAAAAATGCTTTAGAGAATATTACTGGGATATCGACAGAACTGGAATATGGATTGTAAAGTATTGCATTAGTATTATGTTTTCTGAAATTGATAACTAGATTATGGTCATGAGGAGAATGTTTTTGTATTTAAGAAAAACACATAGTATAAACAGATATAAAACCATGATGCATAAAGCCTAATTTCAAATGGTTCGGAATAAATGAATTATATGTTTTATATGTGTATATATACACCTAACTGTGGGTGATAGTTAAATAATAATAAAGCAAAGATGGTGAAAGATTTAAAAATTTGGTGAATCTGGGAAATGAGTATATGATTATTCTTTGTTCTATTCTTGCAACTTTCCTATAATTTCAAAATTATAGCAAAATTAGTTTTTTAAAACACGTGGAATCTACAGGACAGTATAAAACAGTCCTTTACTTCTCTACTGCTTATCAGTTCATTCAGTGCCATTAAGCCAGCATCAGGAATTCCGTCCTCTTTGGTTTCCCTTTTTAGAGAGGAGATCTGGCTACATTGCCCACGTTGCCCCCAAACTCCTGGACTCAAGCGATCCTCTTGCCTCAGCCTTCAGAGTAGCTATGGTTTCTCTTTTTACCCTTCCCTCCCCATACAACTCAGTATTTTAAAACCACATTGCCGGCCGGGCACAGTGGTTCACTCCTGTAATCCCAGGACTTTGGGAGGCCGAGCTGGGTGGCTCACGAGGTCAAGGATCGAGACCATGGTGAAACCCCATCTCTACTAAAAAATACAAAAATTAGCTGGGTGTGGTGGCACGCACATGTGGTCCCACCTACTCGGGAGGCTGAGGCAGGAGAATTGCTTGAACCCGGGAGACGGAGGCTGCAGTGAGCCGAGATTGCGCCATTGCACTCCAGCCTGGCTCCTGGCGACAGAGCAAGACTCTGTCTCAAAACAAAACAAAAAATACAAAACAGAACCACGTTGCCCATTTCTTAGGGTCCACCTTCCTCTTTTTAATCTTTGACACAAGTAGCTAACACTTTCAGTTTCAACAGTTTCTTCTTAGAGCTGCACCAAGCTCCTAGTACTTCACAAACTCTATCATTTTTGACTCAGAGCAAATGACCACTTAATATTTTTTAAAAGGCAGCAGATATGGTGAAATTGCCATCCTAATTTACATCTATGCACACCTTTGCCAATATTGGGTATAAACTTTACCAATCTGTCAGTGGGAAATATTTCATTATTCCAATTCATATTTGCATTTGTAGTTATTAATGGTGTTGAACATTTTTATGTTTATTGGCTGTTGGTATTTTGTCATTTGTGAAATACCTTTGCAATCAGTCTTTTGAGGTCTTTTAATATTGCCTTTAGACAGTTTTTAAAGAAAAATCCAACCTACTCTGGTAGTGGGTGCCATTTAATGAAGAAGAAGGATGAGATATAATCTTTCAGCTGAAGAATAAGAAAAAGAACTTTCCAGACAGATACTGCTATATGTTGGGAAGGTATTTGACAAGTTTGAGGGACAGAAAGATGGGAAAGGTAAGCAAGGGTGAGTCAGAGAAGACAAAGATAAATATTACTCAGGACCTCATAGGCCAATTTCAGAATACTGGACTTTATCCTTTGTGGAGCTGGAAGCAGTGGATGACACAATCAGATTTATTTTGTAAAAACAGAACTTTGGCTGCTGCATAAAGAATGAGAATGAGAGCAGATACCAGGTCAGCAGTTAGAAGTTTATTATATAATTTAGGCTAGAGATGATGGAGGCAACAATGAAGATTGTCACATTGGATTATTCAAATGTGGTTAGCAGGAAGAATTTATAGCATGATTAATGATGGTTAGGAGAGGAAGGGAAAGGAATTTGTCAGTCGATGTGTCAATTTCTCATTTAAACAACTGGATAATAGTGTTGCTATTTAAAGAGAGAGGGGACACTGAAAGAAGACCAGTTCTGGGGAAGAATGTTACACATCAGTCGGGACATGTTGAGTTTATGATGTGTGTAACGCACGTACAGATGATGAATAGGCTATTGTATGTCAGGTCCAAACTTGGAAGAGAAGTCTGCACATTCAGGAAACTGTCTTTTCATTGTGTCACATGTGCTGCAGGTATTGTCCCAGTTCCTCTTTTGATTTTCTTGTTTCTTTATTTTTATTTTGAGAGGGAGTCTCGCTCTGACTCCAAGGCTGGAGTGCAGTGGCACGATCTGGGCTCATCGCAGCTTCCACTTCCTGAGTTCAAGTGATTGATTCTCCTGCCTCAGCCTCCCAAGTTGCTACGATTACAGACATGCACCACCACACCCAGCTAATTTTCGTATTTTTAGTAGAGACGGTGTTTCACCATGTTGGCCATGCTGGTCTTGAACTCCTGACCTCTGGTGATCAGCCCACCTCGGCCTCCCAGAGTGCTAGGATTACAGGCGTGAGCCACTGCCCCTGGCCCTGCCTTGCTTTATTATGTTTCTAATCATACAGACATTTTACTTTATATGGTGTGGTATAATTTGTCGATATTTTTCTTAGGGGCTTCCAGGTTTTATGTCATGCTTAGAAAGGTGTTTCATACTCTCACATTATAAAAATATTAATCCACACTTTTAAAAGTAACTTTGTGGTTTTTTTAAACATCTAAATCTTTGATGTATATGTATTTATATAACAGACCAACCTCTTGTGTATAACAACCACAAATGCAGGACAACGTAAAGAAACCAGTACCTGGGCACTGGCGAACAAAGAAAACCAGGCCGACTCTAGAGGAGAATGTACACTGGAAGGAGGAAAGGGCATTGGGCGATTTTACCACTTTTATGGGTCCTGGACTAAGGGCAGGCCACACTCATTGCCAGGTAGTATGGTGAAAACTCAGATAGAAAATCAATGTTTTTACCAGCTTAAAGAACCAGAGGTCACCATTTAAGAAAACCACAGGAACTGGGAAATGAGGACACATATCTTGGAACAGAGATTCACAGAGACAAAACACTCTACATGCTGTGTACAAACTCTGCCCACACCATGTAGATGACTCCTGACCTACAAATGCATTGTTCAGACTATGCAACCCAGCCAAGGTTAAATGACTTTATAGGAGATTTGTGCTGCTGTCCACTGCTGAAATGACAGAGTTGAGAGTTTCTTGCTTTAACAAAACATGAATAAATAAATAAAATAATTTACAAGAATTTAAAGACTTCAGAATCTCTAAATATAAGATTTACAAGTTACAAGTTCCAGTATAAAATCCAAAATTACTAGCCATGTGAAGCAACTGAAAAATATGAAGAATCCTGAAGAGGAAATCAATACAGAACTACCCAGAGGTGATCCAGATACTTAGCAGTGTTTTTATTTTTATTTTTATTTTGAGATGGAGTCTCACTCTGACACCCAAGCTGGAGTGCAGTGGCACAATCTGGCCTCTCTGTAGCCTCCGCTTCCCAAGTTCACGTGATTCTCCTGCCTCAGCCTCTTGAGTAACTGGGATTACAGGCACACACCACATACCCAGCTAATTTTTGTATTTTTGCATTTTCAGTAGAGATGGGTTGCCCTTCCTGAGGAATATCTTTGTGGTAGTCTCTGTATTTCCTGGTGAATCTGACTTGAATGTTGGCCTGCCTTGCTAGGTTGGGGAAGTTCCCCTGGATAATATCCTGAAGAGTATTTTCCAGCTTGGATTCATTCTCTCTGTCACATTCAGGTACACTGATCAAATGTAGATTAGGTCTTTTCATAAAATCCCATATTCTTGGATGCTCTGTTCATTTCTTTTCACTCTTTTTCCTCTAATCTTGCTTCTTGACTTAATTTGATGATTAAGTCTTTAATCCATCTGGAGTTAACTTTAGCATAAGGTGTCAGGAATGGGTCCAGTTTCTGCCTTATGCACATGGCTAGTCAGCTTTCCCAACACCATTTATTAAACAGGGAATCCTTTCCCCATTGTTTGTTTTTGTCCTGTTTGTCAAAGATCAAATGGTTGTAGATGTGTGGCATTACCTCTGAGGACTCTGTTCTGTTCCATTGGTCTACATCTCTGTTTTGGTCCCAGTTCCATGCTGTTTGAATTACTGTAGCCTTGTAGTATAGTTTGAAGAGGAACTTTCTATATCTAACAGAGCCCTCACCAACTTTACCTCACTTACAGTACCAGAACCACAGTATCCCCTTGGCAAACTCCTGTGTTCCTTTAGCAACATGCAGGCCAAGGAAAACTCCATCACCATCTAGCCTGTGTAGTTTAATTACACATAATGATGACAGTTCTTCTGTGACATGGAAAGAAGTTGTATTTTCTGAAGAAAATACATGAGGACCCTAGATGGTGGAGGAGTGAGCAGGGTCTGCAACAGGAAGATCAGGATATGAGCAGATAGAGTTCAGAAACAAGGGACAACCATATGAAGCCCTAAATGCAAGGACTTTGTCTCTCCCTTGTGTGGTAGAAGAGAAAGAATCAGATAAAGTCATTACAACTCTTAGGTTCTTCTATTTTGCAATGATTGAGAATACTTATTTAATTCTTCTATAAAAATAAGTGCTTAAATTGCCATTATAGTTAAATGTTTATTTAATCTGGAAACATGGAGTGGTGCTCCTTAGAAAGGCTGCCAGGCCAAATTAGTGCTGAGAGGGCATGTTGTATCCACAGTGGCCCTCTATGGTCTAATCAGGAGACAGAAAATACACGTGTTATTTGATAGAGAGAACTTAATATAAACAATAGTTATATAGCTTTTAAGGTGTTAACTATGAAATGGTAAAAAGAGAACTCTAACAAATCATGGAAAAAGCAATTCAGAAAACAAGTATCATCCCCAAGCCTGAGAGATCAAAAAGAACAAAGAAAAAAACTTATTAATAGAAACAGAGAAGGGCACTGTAGTCCTGAAACTCCAGCATCTCAGGAGCAGACACCAGGTAGCAGATGCTCGTGTTGGTGGTGGTGGTTGGGTGGCTGGTGGTGGTGGTCATAAGGCAGGTTCTTCAAGGAATGAAAAAAGTGCAACCTGGATTCTGCTGCTGCTACAGGAAAAAAAAAAAAAATGCTACAGGGGTGGAAAAAAAAAAGTACAGGAGGATTAGTTTTTAATAGAACCACAAGAAGACAGGAAGCCATAAAGCAGCAAACCGGAAATAGCAGTCCCTTCTTTCTCTCCAGCGTTGCTGCCCTCCTCTCACGCCCCCTGCTGGAAGACGCTACCACAGAACAGCGTGGGGAAGCAAAAATGAGATTTGGTAGCGTCCTCGCCACACTATCACAAGGAGAGTAGGGTGGAGCTAAGAGACGACATCTGGCAAAAGGATTTACAAGAGGGCAAGAGAAAATATGTCTAAAGGTGTGCCACTGGTGACGGATCTAAAGGAAAACGGTAAATTTTAATGAACACGCCTTCCTTGCCTCCCACACACTTGGCTGATCAGCTGTCTTTCCTGTTGGTACCACCATTTACCGAGGCACTATTGGAGAATAATTCTTGAATCTTTTATTTTCATACCTTGTGTTCAATCAATCAGCAACTTGTGTCAGTTCTGCCACAAGTCACTTCTACACACACAGTCACCAACCCAATTTAAGTGTACCTCATTTTTCACATGGTCTAAAGCAACACCCTTCTAAATGATATTTCTGTCTCTAGTTTCATCTCCTTTTAGTGAATCTCGACCCTAGCAGCACGATAGTATCATCTGAGAAACTTTTTAAACTATCTCATTTCCAAGGACCCTGATTTAATTAGTTTGAACTGAGGTCTAGGGATCAGCACTTTAAAAGCTCCCTAGGAAGTTCTAAAGTGCAGCTAGCTTGACAGCTATTTTTTTAGTCTGTCCTCAATATTAGTGTCAAATTATTTTATTATTATTTTATGGTGTGAAAATCCAGTAACCTTGGTTCATTACCCAGAATTCCTCAATAATTATCCATGTAAACAGACAACGTAGATAAACGACAGGCCTACGGTTCTTCTTGGTCAGTTTTCCACATACCTCTCCACCTCTGTCTGCTTAATTCTCCTCCCAGACACTGTCAGTGAACTGGAAGCATTTAACTTTCCTTTTCCAACAGCACTGAGCTACTTGCAATTTCCTGAACAAAAGATACTGTCACCTATTCATACATATGCATATTTTATTCTCTCCCAGGAAAAGAACCTCTCTCAAACGACAGCAAGCTTGAAACACTTTTAAAAAACACATAATGTACTCTTAATGTTCTTAAAGCAGTATTCAAAACTAAATCCTTTCTGTGGTATCAATTATATGAAAAGAATGTGACTGTATAGAAAAAAGGGTGCAGGAAATTTATTAAAATGTTCATTGTAATTGTCTCTAGGTGGTGGAGTTACAGATTTTGTTTCCTTCTCTATACTTTCCTATAGTTTAGAAATACATGATATATAAAAATACATTTTTTCCACAATGGCATATATTACACCTCTAAATGGAAAGAATACGTAACATTAAGAAAATCATTTACATATTTAAAAAGTCACCACATATACCTCTATATCTTATTCGATTCTTGAATTAACATAGAAGTGTTTGGTTAATAAAATAGGATAGTGGGCCTAGGCAGCAGGGTGGCCTCAGGCCAGGAGATCAGCCCAGGCAAGAGTGAGATCCAGTCTCTACAGAAATTTTTTAAAAAGTCGTCAGGTGCTGTGGCACTTACCTGTAGTAACAGCTGCTTGGGAGGCTAAGGTGTAAAAAAAGACTGGCCAGGAAGTCAAGGCTGCAGTGAGATATGCTCTTTCCAGTGCATTCCAGCCTGGGCGACAGAACGAGATCCTGCCTCTAAAATACAAATAATAGTAATATTAACATTTATTTGCTTAAACAAGTTTTTATTCCTGTCCTACACAGAAATGCATTTTTCCTTCAGCCACCAGATGGCAGTCTCCTCCCATATATTGTCCCATTTACAGCTTGCTGAAGCACATTTTTAGGGATTGTGCATCATTTACATAAATACTTTTGATTTTCAACTAACAAGTTATATTATTTATGTTTACAGCATATTTCAATACACATTAAGAAAATTATGAGATTTAATTATTTAAAATTTAAATCGATTTTCTCATAAACATCTCATGTTTATTGGTATCATCTCAAGTAATTCTATCCCAATCAACTCACCACGCAGAAGGTAGTAAGAATTCCCTTCTCTTTTGAATTTCGTTTTGCTTTTATTCTTGATTTAGCCTTTTGGACTTGCAGATGATGCCCGCAGACATTCTTCAGTTTAACTGGTGGTGTTGAAGGATGAACAGACTGCCATCCTCCTTCCATGTATGCCAGCTGACTCCACAATGGCAGAGACCTAAGAATTGGCATTCATAGTTGGGGGAGGGGGTCAAAGTGAACCAAGCTTCCCAAGCTCAGAGCTGGTAGGAGAAGGGATATTCCTGTGGGGAATGTCCTGGTGGCACATATTCTAAATGATTCTAAAATCTTGCCTGCAATAATGCATTCAGGAATATTAATGAAGATTCCTAAGAGTTTGGAGGATAATGGCTTGTCTAGCAATATATATATTTTAAATGGCCATTTTCCACTATATATAAGGTATTATTGGTATCAAATAAATCTCAAATTCTCTCCAGAGTTTTTTTCCTTTTTTCTATTCCTTTCTTTCCAAAGTCTGATTGCTGGTCAAAAATGATTCTTCTTTGAGTTTCACTTTCGTCAGATGATGACACATCTGCCTGGTATTACATTTCCAATTTGCAATACACAGTACTCAGGGAACTGGTCAAATTTGGTACACTCGGAACTGTTTTTCTGGTGGATCAGCCAAGTCTTTCCTTTTGAACACGTGAGGTGCATTTATAATGTCTAAATTTTAGGACTGAACATTACATTCAAGGGTGATTACTACACATTAGAGAAGACTCTGTAAGCACGTAGTAAGTTTTCATAATTGTCTTCTGATTACAGAATACACGCTCTTTATAAATCTTTTGCAATACACTGAAAGCTCAAGGGAGAAAAGTTGAAATTGTTCGTAATTTCCCAACACAGCAAAAGTGCCTGATAAGTGGCTATGAAATCAATTATAAGGATTTGTGTCTAAAAACATCAATACTTCTGCATTCTTATCATTTTCCATAGTAAAACGTTAATATTTGGAGTTTTTTGCAATTGTGAATGATTTTAAAGTTAGTAACAGAAAGTTCTCTGTGGTTTGGTCTTTAAGCTAGATATCAACCTACACTTTAAAACAATTTTTATTCACGTTTTCTTTTCTCGTGTTTGTTTAGGGTTAAATATTTTTCTTAACTTCTGTTAACACCTCTGGTCATGAACATGCAGCTGTCTGACTGATCGATCTTCCTTGAGATAACGGAAAGTCTGAGTGCTATTCTTGCTATTGCACACATTTCTGTGGGACCTCAGCAAGTTAATTATCTTCTTTGTGTGCTTAATCCTCTTAGAGCACAGCCCTCGTCACTTCTGTATGCTATGCCATTCTATGAGGATGAATGTTTCTCTTTATCCTCTGTATATAGAAATGGAAAAAACAGAGTTAAGTACAAGAACAAGAAGCCCAAGTGTTTGTATCAAGCTAAGAAACGGGCTCAATATCTGCAGAATTCAATGTCTGCTTCAGTCTTTTCGTAGGTTTTAGAGCACAATTTTAATTTAGAAAGGATTGGAAGTTAATATTCAAATGGTTTTCTTTTTAATTATTTTCCTAATCTACTCAAACAAACAAACTTAAAAATAATATCATCTCTGTCATTAATTGCTACTTGGTGTGGGAATAACATGTTTCAAAGTAACAAATAAAACTACAGATTTCTTTTTAGAACATTTCCTATTAATTCGTTATGAGAACATTTGTGGAGCACTGACATTGATGAATAAAATGCCGCATTGACTTGGAGTCTAGTGAACAAGTCAGAGAAATAGACAATTATACTGTACTGAAAAATTATTTATTGAGTGCTACTGTTTCAGGTAATGTTTTGGAGACTGCAGATAGAGCAGTGAACAACACATATCAAAATTTCCACTCCCGTGGAGCTGACATTTTAGAGAAGGCAGACAGACAGTAAATAAACAATCACATAATACCTACGGGGTGGCACGTGGCGATGGAAGCTGCAGAGAAAAATAACAGGCTATAGGAAGAAGGAAGCCAGACCGGAGATTCCCGGGCAGAAGAGCACCATCAGTCTTATCGCTGCTGTTTTGGCCGGTGCAGTGGGTTGCTCAGATTCCAGCGCTGGGAATCAATAAATTGGATGTCCACCCAGAAACCTAATTAGAAAGGCAGTAATTGTAAAGACAATAGATGGATAAATTTATAACAAAGGGAAGAAACCAGCCTAAAAGGCTGAGAATACCCAAAATCAGAATGCCGCTCCCTCTAAAGAGGATCACAGTTCCTCATCAGCAATGGAACAAGGCCTGATGGAGAAGGACTGTGTTCCATTATCTGAAGTATGCTTCAGAAGGTGGATGATAAGAAACTGCTGGGAGTTAAAAGAACTTGTTCTAACCCAATGTAAAGAAACTAAGAACTTTGAAAAAAGGTTTGACTAAATGCTAACAAGAATAGACAATATAGAGAGGAATATACATGAGTTAACGGAGCTGAAAAACACAACACGAGAACTTCGTGAAATATGCACAAGTTTGAATAGCCAAATTGATCAAGCAGAAGAAAGGATATCAGAGGTCAAAGACCTACTTAATGAAATAAAACGAGAAGACAAAAATTGAGAAAAAAGGATAAAAAGGAATGAGCAAAGTCTTCAAGAAATATGGGACTATGTGAAAAGACCTAATCTACGTTTGATAGCTGTACCTGAATGCAACAAAGAGAATGAATCCAAGCTGGAAAATACTCTTCACGATATTATTCAGGAAAACTTTCCCAACCTAGCAAGGCAGGACAATATTCAACTCCAGGTAATACAGAGAACACCACAATGATATTCCTCAAGAAGAGCAACCCCAAGGCACATAATCGTTAGATTCACCAGGGTTGAAATGAAGGAGAAAATACTAAGGGCAGCCAGAGAGAAAGATCAGGTTACCCACAAAGGGAAGCCTATCAGACTCACAGCAGATCTCTCGGCAGAAATCCTACAAGCCAGAAGAGAGTGGGGGCCAATATTCAACATCCTTAAAGAAAAGAACTTGCAGCCAGAATTTCATATCCAGCCAAACTAAGCTTCACAACTGAAGGAAAAATAATTTTTTTATGAACAAGCAAGTACTCAGAGATTTTATTACCACCAGGCTTGCTTTATAAGAGCTTCTGAAAGAAGCATTACACATAGAAAGGAACAACCAGTATTAGCCTTTCCAAAAATATACCAAAAAGTAAACAGCATCAACATAATGAAGAATTTACATCAACAAATGGACAAAACAGCCAGCTAACATCAAATGGCAGTAATCCTAAATTTAAATCGACTAAATCCCTTAATCAAAAGATACAGCCAAACCCAACGGTATGCTACATCCAGACCCACTTCACATGCAAGGATATGCAAAGACTCAAAACAAAGGGATGGAGAAAGATTTACCAACCAAATGGAGAGCAAAAATAAACAAATAAATAAAAAGCAGGAGTTGCAATTCTCGCCTCTGATAAAATAGATTTTAAAGCAATAAAGATATAATTGTAAAAGGATCAATGCAACAATAAGAGCTAACGATCCTAACACCCAGATACATAAGACCCATAAAAAGACTTAGATTCCCTAGACTCCCACACAATAATAGTGGGAGACTTCAACATCAATGTTAGATAGATCAACAAGACAGAAAATTAATAAGGATATCCAGGACTTTAACTCAGATCTGGAACAAGTAAACTGAATAAACATCTACAGAGCTCTCCACTTTAAATACACAAAATATACATTCTTATCAGTATCACATCACACCTACTCATCGCTTTAAATGAAATATTGATCAGCCATTATGAAGCACAATTATTGGCATAAAAGAAGTTTTCAATACCCATTTTTAGAATAAAACAACATTCCTGTTCTTTCTCCCTCTTTTTCTTCCTCTGTCTTCCTCTCCTTCCTTCCTTTTTTTAATTCTTTCTTTCTCTCCTTCTTTAAACAAATAAATAAATAAAAATAAAGTTGGATCTCCACCTCACACCATAAATAAATAAAGACTTTGGCTTTTGCTTAAAAGTGAGATCGTCAGAGGCATCCTCACCAGAGCTACTCCATCTTGAATGGGGGCTTGGTAAAATAAGGCTGAGATCTACTGGGCTGCATTCCCAGGAGGTTAAGGCGTTTTCACTGACAGGATGTGATAGGAGGTCAGCACAAGATGCAGGTCATAATAACCTTGCTGATAAAAACAGGTTGTAGTAAAGAAGCCAGCTGAAACCCACCAAAATCAACATGGCAACGAAGTGACCTCTGGTGGCCATCATTGCTCATTATACACCAATTATAATGCATTGGCACACTAAAAGTCCTACAGTCACTCGCAGCAGCACCATGACAGTTTGCAAATGCTTTGGCAACATCAGGAAGTTACCCTATATGGTCTAAAAAGGGAGAAACCTTCAGTTCTGGGATCTGGGAACTGCCTTCCCCTTTCCTGGAAAACTCATGCATAATCCACCCCTTATTTAGCAGATAATCAAGAAATGACCATAAAGGGCAACCAGCAGCCCTCGGGGCTGCTGTGCCTATGGAGCAGCCATTCTTCCCCTACTTTCTTAATAAATTTCCTTGCACTTTATGGACTCACCCTGAATTCTTTCTCACTCGAGATCCTCTTGGGGTCTGGACTGGGACCCCTTTCTGGTAACAAGATGAGAAGCCAACTAGAGAGTTTTGAACGAAAGAGTGAAGTGATCTGACTTTAACACATGAACCCAAATTAGGAGGATATGAGGGGATGGCAATCTGGACTGGGGTGGTAACAGTGAACGTGTTGAAACGCGGTCGGATTCTAGATATGTTTTGAGAGAAAAGCGGACAGAATATGCTGATGGGTTTGATGTCAGCTGAAAGAGTCGAGTTTTGGTCCAAGGAACATTACTTTTAATGAAAAACTGAGTTGATACTTTTGTATTATGACATAGCCCATGTAATTGCTTTGACACTGAAGTCATAGATTTCTGCCAAAAGGGATTTATTTCCTGTCTAAAGCCTAATATATCCCACACTTCATGTCATTGGTTGAGACTTCCGTAACTGTCAATCAGACGAAGAACAAGAAACCTTTGTTCTGTAGTAATTATCAGGCTTTAATACTATCTCTACGAAGGGCTCCGCCACATTATTATTTTCTTCTTTTTTGAGATAGAGACTCACTCTGTCACCCAGGCTGGAGTTCAGTGGCATGATTTCTGTTCACTGCAACCTACCCATCCCAGGCCCAAGTGATCCTCTTACCTCAGCCTCCTGAGTAGCTGGGATTATAGACATGCACCAACCACGCCCAGCTAATTTTTGTAGTTTTGTAGAGATGGGGTTTCACCATGTTGCCTGGGGTGGTCTTGAACGCCTGGACTCAAGCGATCCTCCCTGCTTGGCCTCCCAAAGTGCTGGGATTAGAGGTGTGAGCCACCATGCCCCACCTCTATCAGATATTTTGGATCCGTTTAAGGTACCAGGCCGTTTCCCAAACCCTAAGACATATTTAAGAATGAGGCAAGTGGAAGGCCATCCCCATGTATTACATGACATAAATGTAATTCAAATGTTTGTTTGCTTCATTCAAATAATGCAATGTCCTTGCCATCTTCTAGTGAGTCAGTCTTTCAGTCTTTCATTATGTAGAGTAAGAGAGAATTGTTGCCTAGGGAATACAGCTTGACAGACCTCCCTATAGGAAAGCCTCGTCTAGCCATCCAGATAGGAATCAGGCCTCACTAACTCGGTTTCACTCAGAGCTCCAGCAGCTGCTTACAGCTTTCCTTCCTCATGCCATGATTGGTTTGGGAATTCATTTGGGTTTAAGTTGGCAGGCGGTGCTCTCTGTGGGCATGAGTAGCTGGGGACAGCAACGGTAAAGGAAGCGAGGCAGGACTGACACTTCATTCACAGTTGTTCCCGAATATCGCCTTCGAAAGCTTCAAAAGTCATCACCAACTTTATCAGTTCTTTAAATAAGGGGCCCTGGGACACATCTGTTCTACTGCCATTGTCGTGCCTGGGTCCTGGGAGGTCTGATTCATTTAAGAAATACGTCCTGGGTATTTATTTATTTATTTATTTTTTTGAGACGGAGTTTCGCTCTTGTTACCCAGGCTGGAGTGCAATGGCACAATCTCGGCTCACCGCAACCTCCGCCTCCTGGGTTCAAGCAATTCTCCTGCCTCAGCCTCCTGAGTAGCTGGGATTACAGGCACGCACCACCATGCCCAGCTAATTTTTTGTATTTTTTAGTAGAGACGGGGTTTCACCATGTTGACCAGGATGGTCTCAATCTCTTGACCTTGTGATCCACCCGCCTCGGCCTCCCAAACGTCCTGAGTATTTAAATTGATACTTACTATCCCAAGGCTGAAGATTCCTTGGTGAGCAGTGGCTCATCCAACATGACACTCACAGTCTCTCAGAAGGGACAAACAACAAACAAGGACATATGTTAATTCAGTAACTTCCAAAAGTGATAAGGACTGAAAAACATACAACAAGCTGATGTGATAGAGTTTCTTTTGTGGGAGGGGAGACGGTAGAGGGGAGAGACGCTTCTTCAGACTGAATTAATTAGTGGAGAAGTGACATTTGACATGAGCCTTGAAAGATGAGAAGGACTCTGTCATTTTAATTAATAAGCATTTATTTAAAGTCTAGTGTGTAAACCTGGGGTTAAGTATTGGGAAGGGAGTACTGTGAGAAAAATATAAGGCGAAGAAAACATGGTCCCTGCCTCCTGAAACCAATCTCCAGTAAGGAAGACAGACACATGTATTAATCACCAAAATTTACAGAAGTGCTATGGGAGAAGTGTAAATAAGGTATTGAAGTAGGACAGAGAGAGAAAGATAGTTCTCTTTAAAGTATCTGAAGATATTTGAGACATAGGCTTGGCAATAAGAATAATGGCTACTGGGCCCTGTCTATCCTCAGCTATTGTGCTAATGGGATTTAAAGGAATTCTCTCACTTAATTCTGACAACCCTAAAAGGCACATAGATGACCTGGGCTCAAAGCCCAGGTCATCTAAATATGGAATTCCTTCTTACGGAGATACTGTAAACCTTAAGATAATCTGCTTATTGGCTGTGTTTTCTGTTTTCAACTCATTCTTTATGGGTTATTTATCAACTAGATAGCTCTTGTCACTGTTTACTTTTTTTTTTTTTTTCTTTTGAGAGAGAGAGAGAGAAAGTCTGGCTCTGTCGCCCAGGCTGGAGTGCAGTGGCATGATCTCAGCTGCAACCTCTGCCTCCTGGGTTCAAGCAATTCTCACGCCTCAGCTCCAGAGTAGCTGGGATTACAGGGACCAGCTACCACACCCGGCTAATTTTTGTATTTTCAGTAGAGATAGGGTTTGGCCATGTTGGCCAGGCTGGTCTCAAACTCCTGACCTCAAGTGATCCCCCTGCCTTGGCCTCCCAAATTGCTAGGATTACAGGCGTGAGCCACTGTGCCCGGCCTGTTTAGTCTTATTCGTAGCATCATTCCCAAAATATATGCACATAATAAAAACATTTAAAACCATGAGGGAAATCTTACAGCGCACCAAAGTTGAGAATGCGTAAGTTGTTTGTTTCTTTTTTGAGACGGAGTCTTGTTCTGTTATTCAGGCTGGAGTACAGTAATACAATCTCGGCTCACTGCAGCCTCTGCCTCCCAGGTTCCAGCATTCTCCTGCCTCAGCTTCCCCTGGCTGGGATTGTAGGCATGCACCACCACACCCAGCTAATTTTCGTATTTTTAGTATAAATGAGGTTTCATCATGTTGGTCAGGTTGGTCTCAAACTCCTGGCCTCAGGTGATCCAGCCTCCTCAGCCTCCCAAAGTACTAGGATTACAGGCGTGAGCCACTGTGCCCGGCAAGTTTTTAGAGTAAAGTATATTACTTGGTTTACTGTTTAAGAGAATTGTATTTTATTTATTTCATCTAAAATAGATATTAGAAAGTACATGCATATGTTTAGATGAAAAGGGAAAGTGGATCGCTTTTCAAATCATCAAAGTTACAAGTCCATAAACCCACAGAGTCCAGGAAGGATCCATAGCCTCGGCAGTGTGCTAGTGGGGAGAACTGGGCTCTTCCTGGAAAGCTAATGTGGGAGTTTTGAACTCGGAAAAACGCTTTCTTGGGAAAACAAGATTACAGTTTGTATAATTTGTATTTGAAAATCAATAACATTGCCCTTATTTTCTTTTGTCTTTTATGAAACAGCAATATTTTTATGACCTGGAAACATAATAATGTTGACATGTTGATTTATTTGTTATTTTCCTAGTAGATGACAGGTGACCCTAAAAGTTACATTCAGCTATATTTTAGGCAGGCATGCTGAGTTAAAGTTAAGACAATATCAAATCTTAAAAACGTGAGACATTAAGTGTTTCTTCTAAGGTCACTGGTTTAACCTTCCTTACGTGCTGTCTTTACAGTCCATCTTTCTTTCTAATCTTTTAAAATTTACGTTTTCAGGGAAGTAAATTGAGGAACACAATTCACATTCTAGTAAATTGGCAACCACTTCTAAAAATTGGCCATCTCAGCAGAAAGAACATAAACTGGATAGATGATCTATTTGACTACCGCACTTGTGTAAGGTTTATTCTTTGAAGCTATGCTGGGGAGTTTTTCTTTGTTTCCTTTACTTCCTTCTTCAAAAGCTGCAGGAAAAGATGATTGCTGACTGGCAAACAGGGGTACAGATTTGACTCTCATTTGGCAGTTAACCTAGATACTGCTATGGGAATTTTATATATAAAATTATATATATATGGCTCTGTATATATATATATAATTTTATATTTATATATATATGTATATATATATATATATAAACATGACTTTGGAAAAGAACTTTCCTTTAAATCCGTGAATGTGGCAACCAGGGAATATCAAGAAATTAAGTATTTCCTATGCAGGTAATATTATTGCAATTCCAATATTCTGACCATGTTAAAAGGTTAAGTAATTTTTAGCCATACTCTAAAACTTCCACCTGAAGCCACTCATGACAGCTACGGGAGAATGGGAATCACCTAAAGTAAAAGAGACATATGGAGAAAAGACCCAGAGAAAAAGCCACCAGGAACCGGGGTTTTGAGGGTTGTATAAAGAAGATGGAGTCAGCAAAGTTGGCGTAAAAGAAACTGTGAAGCCAGAAGAATGAGCAGAGTTTGTGGTACCTGAGAATCCAAGGGAATAAAGGACTTCTTCCCCCCTCCCCTTGGAGATTCTTGTTCTGAGGAGGAGAACATTTTAAGGATGAGGCATCTGTCAGAGCTGAGCATATTTTATTTTGATAAGAAGTGATAATTCAAGACTGGGATGTTGTAGAGACAATATTGTATGTTAGTAGGATGAAGGTAAAATGGATTTTACATGTGAAGGATATTTTAAAAAGTAGCATATATACCTGCTATTTTAAAGTCCACGGGTATACTTGAGAAATATATTTTATGCATCATGGCACAGCAGTGATATGGAGGAGACTATAATTAGACTTAGGAATGTATTATAGTTCAAAGACAATTAAAAATTGTCTAGGTAAGATGGTTGGAGGTGGGGCTCAAGATGTAGGAGTTAGCATGGCAGAGAACAGGATAGGAACAGAAGGATGGATGTGTGCAAGAAATCCATGTAGAGAGATAGCAATGAAGCCATGGGCGCTGGAGTTATCGCCAAGGATCGGTATATTAGCACAAAAGACAAAGATTTGAAAGCCTGTGGAAGATTACCTAATGAAAGATCTTTGAAGACACGGTAGATTTCTGTTTGAGTAGCTAAAAGAGTCATGAAAACCTTGAAAGAATTGAAACCTGAACTATTACAAAGAGATAGTCCATGATATCCAAAAGTAGCCTGAATTAGTGATGCATTTTTCTAGAAACAATTAATTTTAGCATTTCAATATCAAATACGTTTCTCTTATATTACTAGAATTTAGTAGTTTTATAGCTAGTGAACCATCAAGTTTGAGTAGTACCAGGCCAAAGAGTTGTTCTTTTTCATAGCATAGCTTTGTATGATCCAAACATTCCACATAATAGTTCATCCCTTTATTTTAATTGTGCATATGTAAGTTTTACAACCTTTCTATCTAGCCTTAGTCCTATTTTTCCATTCACTTTAACTGTGAAAAAATCAGAGAATATTAATTTTTCTAAGTCTGAAGTTTTCCCATGTGTTCAATTCCTTTTTCTAGATGTCAGAACTAATCTTTTTGTCCTTAAGTTTAGCTCAGAACTGGGCTCTGATCCCATGACTTGTCTGGCCAAGGAAACCCCAAATCATTGGCTAAGTTTCGAAGATCAGCAGATGTTTCTGCTAACATAGTTTGTTAGTCTCCCGAGTCAAAAGGCATCCAATGCAGGCAGAATTAACAACGTACTAGATTTCTAAACCAAAGACTGACGCCAAAGAGAAAATAAACCACTCCCAAGAATGTGAAGAGACAAAAGTTCTCAGAGTGAAGACTTCTCCATACACTATTTTCTTTCCAGTTAAGTTCTAACGTCTGAGATACCCTATCACACCTCTGGCAACCTAAGCGTCAGTTCTCACCTGACACCGGCTTTTAGCATGCTCACACCAATACACCTGAAAGCCATAATTGCTTGAATGATTCAGATGATAGCCTAATTATTGTATTGATGAAGCCATTTTGGTTTGATTGACTTGAAGTCATACATCTTTAGCGTAAGTTTGCTTTCGAAGCAAGGGTGTAAGGAAACCTTAGCTTATTTGCTGCCTACCAACAAAAAACCTTCAGTGTTTGCAAAACTCACTGTACTACGCTACAGTGGGTGGTCAGCTTAATTGTGGGTTTTTTTTGTTGTTTTTCATATTTATCTTATTTATGAAATACATATATTATCAGAATATATCTTTTAGTGTTAAAAACAATTATGTGGCACAAAGGTTTTAAGAACTAGCTGAAGAAGCTGAAGAACAACATGAATGCGACCACATATTTCTGAGTGGGTGGAAAATGAAAGATAGATTTTGTTACCTAGGGTTTTCAATCGTCTCAAAGTTCACTCTTATCTGTGACTCCAGCTCAGTGTTTCATAACTCTGGGATTTTTATTGGACATTAAATATAACCACCCCCTAGAATTTCTTATAATTATTTTTACCTTTTCCATCTAAAATAATCTTTTAAAATATAAAGTGCAGAACATCCTCACTTAAAGGTATAAACTACAAAACATAATTTTACAATTTACGATTAAGTTTAATTTAAAATTGCTTTAATGATTTAAGCTTTATATTGAACATTAATTCTAGTTGCACAAAATGGTACATGGAATATAGATCACCTCTTTGCAAACAACTGATGTTAATCTGGGCACTCTCAGAAGCAGATGTCAAGACAGCATTGAATGGTCAGAATCATCTGCCGTATTTGACTGCTGATGTGCAATGGCTGTTAATAGAAAAGCAGGGAGGGAGTGAGAGAAGTCTGGGAGACAGATGAGACCGTTAGACCAGGATGCAGATCTGACCCCAAGCGAAGGAGAGAAGAAAAGACTGGACAGAGGAAGATGAGTGGCAGCTGTGTGCACTGCAGCACAACTGAGTTCTGGAGCTGACGTTGGCTAACAAAGGAATTCTTTGTCTTCTTAGGAACGGATCTACCTTTCTGTCTCCACAAAAACCAGTCATCAGCAAGAAGCTGCCTGTGGGGTGCACATTCTCAGGTCAAAAGGTAAAGTGGGTTTGAAGTTCAATCCCTGGGCCCTCAGTTAATGTACTTTCCCAGTGCTAGGGATGTGTTGGGCACAGTCTCATGGCTACCACAGCCACCAAGTCAGCATCTCCATGCTTGACCTCCCTTTTGATTTCTGCTTCTAAGCTGTGAACCACCTACTGGAGAGCTCAGTCTGAATGATCTTTTGATCCCTCAAATTCAGTAATTCTGTGCATTCCAAAAATGGCCATATTAGTTCAGTCCTAACTCATACCACTGTTATCTCAAATACCAAGGGAAATTTTTTTACCTCTTCTCTCTTTTTTTTTCTTCCAGATCCAAATTACTAATGAATTCCTTTGATTCAATCTTTGCCCCCTCTCTTCCTTCTGCCCCTTCTATGGGTTTTCAATGCACCTGCTCTAGTTTAGACTCTCGTTACCTTTATGGCACTTTATCTGCACCTGTTGGCCTCTCTGCAGGTGTTCCCACCTGCCAGCTCTCTCCTCTCTAATTCACTTAAATTACTGTTGCCAGATGAATCTTTCTTAAAGGGCAGCATGATTGTATTATTTCTGTTCTACAAAAAAAAGTCAAAGAAACCTTCGATGGCTCCCAATTTCTTACAAAATACACTTCTGTAACCATAGCTTGTCAATCAAGGGCTTTCACGACCTGGCTCCAGTCAAGCTTTTTAATTTTACCTCCTAAAATGTCTTTTGTACACACTGATTTTAGTCTTCTGCGTTACAGCAAGAACACAGTTATGCTGTGAACTTTCCTACCTTTGAGACACTTCCTCAAAGATCTGCCTTTATCTTCTCAGTCGCTTCTGTCTGTTACTTCCAGACCATCAACCACAGTCCAGCTCAAACGTTACTTTGAGATCTTTCACCAAATCCCCTAACCAGAAATACTCTATGAACCGACATTTGCTGGCATATAAGCTATACCTCAGTTTATAATGAAATTCGTGTACGGGAGTGGGGATGACTGCATATTACCAAGCAAGTACTGAAATGAGTTTTGTGAGGGAATGTGTACTATTCGGACGATGTAAATACTGAATACTGTAATCTAGCAGGAAGGCATACATTCTGAATATGCAAAACTTTTAACCTTTAACCTTGAAAAATGGAAATTACAAATTTCAAAAGAAATGTTTCATTGTCATTGAACACTGATACATAGCAGGAAGCTACCCAGCACATACACCGGTAATGAGGTCACATAATACAGTAAAGCAAATGCCTCTGCAGTATTTCAGGGAGTAGTTTAGCGGCCACAATATGAAGTAAACGTGGTTGAATTACGGTACAGATAGCCAACGTACACAGAGAAAAAGAATTTCATTAGGAACCGGAACAAAATATAAAGCAAAGGCAAACAAATTTTAATATCATGTTTATGCATGAAGCAAGCATTTGTTGAATATTAGTACCTGGCATAAAACCACAAAGGTCTAAATAAATACATTAGCTTGTATATGATGTTACAGCAATGCCTTTGTTGAATTTAGCTATGTTTTTTAGTTATACATTTAAATATAGAAGGTTTGAGGAATAACTTCAGCACCACATTGGATCAGCTTTGCGGTCTGTAGGGTTTTCTTTTTCATTCATTTGTTTGTTTTTTTAAGACATAGTCTCCCTCTGTCACCCAGACTGGAGTGCAGAGGCGTGATCTCGGCTCACTGCAACCTCCGACCCCCAGGTTCAAGTGATTCTCTGACCTCAGCCTCTTGAGTAATTGGAGGCACCCACCACCACGTCTGGCTAATGTTTTGCATATTTAGGAGAGATGGGTTTCACCATTTTGGCCAGGCTGGTCTCAAACTCCTAACCTCAGAGGATCCACCCACCTGCCTTCCAAAGTGCTGGGATTACGGGCGTAAGCCATTGTGCAAGGCCTAAAAGTTTTTTTGTTCTTTTTTTTTTTTTTTTAACTAGAAAACATTCTTGTTTGAATGAATATTGAACTGTTTCTCCATTCAAAAGCAAACATACTTGCTAAAAAATTAAATATTCGTTATGATAAGCTCACAGCCAACATAAAACAGCTCACTGCCTTAAAAAAATGTATCTTGTAGGCTGGGCGCGGTGGCTCACGCCTGTAATCCCAGCACTTTGGGAGGCTGAGGCGGGTGGATCACGAGGTCAAGAGATCCAGACCCTCCTGGTCAACATGGTGAAACCCCGTCTCTACTAAAAATACAAAAATTAGCTGGGCATGGTGGCGTGCGCCTGTAGTCCCAGCTACTCGGGAGGCTGAGGCAGGAGAATTGCTTGAACCCAGGAGGTGGAATTTGCGGTGAGCCGAGATCGTGCCATTGCACTCCAGTCTGGGTAACAAGAGCGAAATTCCATCTCGAAAAAAAAAATGTGTCTTGTAAAGGATACAGTTATCTCCATAAGGCCATAAGTAAAGGTTTTGCATAAGTAAAAGTTCTGGGACATCCTATCCTACCCCATCTCTTAACATCACAAACTTGAAAAAGTATCTTTTTTTCATTATTCAAATGTGTTTCTAATGAAAAAGAAACCTTTCATTTACAAGTTACCTTTCTGTAATGCCCCCAAACCAATCAGAACCCTAGTGAAATCAGCCTCTAGTATGCTGAATCTTTCTTCACTCTTAAAGAGCAAGTTTAAATGCATCTGTTTCATTCATAGTACTTGGAATCCTGAAATGGTCAAGATCGTTTATAAATTTTAAAAACTGGCCAGGCGTGGTGGCTCACGCCTATAATCACAGCACTTTGGGAGGCCGAGGCGGGTGGATCACGAGGTCAAGAGATCGAGACCATCCTGGTCAACATGGTGAAACCCCCTCTCTACCAAAAATACAAAAAATTAGCTGGGCATGGTGGCGCATGCCTGTAATCCCAGCTACTCAGGAGGCTGAGGCAGGAGAATTGCCTGAACCCAGGAGGCGGAGGTTGCGGTGAGCCGAGATCGCGCCATTGCACTCCAGCCTGCGTAACGAGAGGGAAACTCTGCCTCAAACAAAATAAAAAATAAAAAAATAAATTTAAAAAACCAACGAACTAAAATGGCCAATGAACATGTATGTGAGTTAGAATCATTTATTTTTACGAATCATTTATTTTTACGAATCATATGGAACCATCTCTGGCATCGTACAAACAGGTGTCAACTAGTAGCAGTACGATGCATAACTTTGTTTTTTATTTTGTTTTTTAACAGATAGTGTCTCACTTTGTCACCCAGGCAGGAGTGCAGCGGTACCTTCTTAGCTCACTGCAGCCTCAAATTCCTGGGCTCAAGCAATCCACCCACCGTCTCCTGAGTAAGAGGGACTGCAGACCTGAATCACCACACTTACCTAATTGAATAAATTATTTTTGTAGATGTGGAGTCTTGCTAGGTTGCCCAGGCTGGTCTTGAACTCCTGGCCTCAAGACATTCTCCCATTTTGGCCTCCCAAAGTGCTGGGATTACAGTTATAGGTCATTGCACTCAGTTCAAAACTTCTCTTAAAACAGAAAGTGAGAAGCTTTAAGCTATAGGAGAATTTCTAAATTTCAGACAACACACACTTACATTGGAATGTATCCCAAAACCTTGCAACCAGTGCTCGAATTATCTATGATACATAAACCAGAATTTAAACATTTGAATTCTCAACACAGAAATCATCTTATATACATGACAAACAGATGTACAGCTGCCAAGTCTGTGAGTCAGTCATGAGACAATTTGTTGAACCCTTTCCCATGATCTCAGAATCCTTGGCCTTTAGTGAGTAAAAGACTGGGAAGCTGGAGAAATAGCAACATTGTCAAATAGTTTAAAAGATGAGATATTACGTTTCTGCCTTTTAAGAACCGGGATAGAAACCTGAATTCTTTTTATGCCGATTCTAAGACATGCAGAAAAGGTTAGTGACTCGTTTTCTTTGTTTTGATCCCCGGATTTTCAGAGGGATCCAGGAAATGGTTTGCCAGTGCTGCGTTTCAACAGATGACTGCAGAGCCTGTTTTGCTTCACTTGTTCTGGATGGCGCACACGTTTTCTTGCAAATGTTATCTGATCACTTTGACAATGATGGAAGGAGAAGTTCTGTATTTTTTTTTTTAGATGCAGTTTCGCTCTTGTTACCCAGGCTGGAGTGCAATGGCGCGATCTTGGCTCACGGCAACCTCCGCCTTCTGGGTTCAAGCAATTCTCCTGCCTCAGCCTCCTGAGTAGCTGGGATTACAGGCACGCGCCACTGTGCCCAGCTAATTTTTTGTATTTTTAGTAGAGACGGGGTTTCACCGTGTTGACCAGGATGGTCTCGATCTCTTGACCTCGTGATCCACCCACCTGGGCCTCCCAAAGTGCTGGGATTACAGGCACGCGCCACTGCGCCTGGCCCGAAATTCTGTATTTCAGAAGTCCTGTGGGAAAAAGTCCTACAAATCTTTAGTGTCTTCTTCATTCCAGACATTGTACTGAATATTTTCACTTCTATTTAATTGAAATGGACTCAACTTATATCACTAATGAGAAGTACATGTTTTCTACTGCTGTGTAACAAATTAAGCAAATTACTATGAATTTAGCAACTTAGACACCACCACCCATTTATTAGCACACTGTTCTGTAAGTCAAAACCCGAGCACAGTGTGACTAGATTCTCTGTTGAGGGTCTCACATAGCTAAAATCAAAATGTCTCATGGACCTCAGATTTTCCAAGCAAAATCTAGTTCCTATGTTATAGAGATGAGGCCCGAGTTTCTTTGCTGGCTGTTAGCCAGGGACAGTTCTCAGCCCACAAAGGCTTTCCACATTCTTTGCCACAAGACCTCCTTAATCTTAGAGCCCCCAATGGAGAATCGCCTATATATTGAATCCTCCTCGCAGTCAGATCTCTCCAGGAAGGTCCCAGTCCCTTTCAAAGGCTCACCTGATTAGCTGAGGCCAGCAGAGGACAGTCTCCCTATCTTAAGGTCAACTCATTTGAGAATTTAATTGCATCTACAAAGTTCCTTCATGGTAGCACCTAAATTAGTGTTTAATGGGGCTGGGCGTGGTGGCTCATACCTATAATCCCAGCACTTTGGGAGGCTGAGGCAGGTGGATCACAAGGTCAAGAGATCAAGACCATCCTGGTCAACAAGGTGAAATCCCGTCTCTACTAAAAATACAAAAATTAGCTGGGCACGGTGGTGCATGCCTGTAGTCCCAGCTACTTGGGAGGCTGAGGCAGGAGAATTGCTTGAACCCAGAAGGCGGAGGTTGCGGTGAGCTGAGATCGTGCCATTGCACTCCAGTCTGGGTAACAACAGCGAAACTCCATCTAAAAAAAAAAAAAAAATTCGTGTTTAATGGAATAACTGAAAGAAGAGGTGTGTATGCTGGGGAGGGGAATCGGGAACTCTCTCAGAATTTTGACTATCACAGTCTCATGGGTCTGCAGTCAGTTTTGATGAGGCTGTGTTCTCAGATGGAGGCTTCTCTGGGGGAGAATGTGTTTCCAAGCTCATTCGGGTCATGTGCAAAATTTATATTCTTGTGTTACGTGACTGAGGACCTTGGCTTTCTGTTGGCTGTTGGCTAGAAGACACTTTCCAGTCCCAGAGATTGCCTGCTGCTCCTTCTCTCCCATGTAATGCTCTCCATAGGCAGTTCACAACATAGTTGTTTGCTCCAATTTTTAAAGAGATGGCATCTAGACACATTTTCTAGGCTGGTTTCCAACTTCTGGACTCAGGCAATTCCCTTGCCTCGGCCTCCTGAGTCACTGGGACTATGGGATTAGAGGCACTAGCTTCTGTGCCGGGTTAGTTGTTTGCTTCTTGAAGGCCATCAAGAGAGTCTCTTTCTCCAGTCTACTAAGACTGGATCTTCTATGATACAACCTAATCACAAGCGTGATGATTGCGTATTACACATGTAATATATACATATGTCTGTACATGCTTGTGTATATATTATTTATACATCTATATACACATTATATGTGTGTATATATGTATGTGTGTATATTATATTAATGTAATATAATAAATATATACATATATGTATATATGTATGTGTGTGTATATGGGTATCTAGATACAGTTTGTAGTGGTGAGAGAAGAGAAACATCTGGGGAACTTACACAACCTATAGGTTGGAGGGAAGCTAACTCAAATTTACCGAATTGAGAGGTTTCATCATGTTAGCCAGGCTGGTCTTGAACTCCTGATCTCAGATGATCCACCTGCTTCGGCCTCCCAAATTGCTGGGATTACAGGTATGAGCCACCACACCCAGCCTTCTACATTTCTTTAAAGAAGAGTCAAGCATGTTTTCTAGCATGTTTGTAGTTTTTTTTTATATTTAATTGTTAATATATCTGAAATTTAGTTGTTAAAAAAAGGTAAGAATCATCAAATTGCTGTTACTTATTCCAATACAATGTACTGAATAATCTTTGTCTTTCTCCCTGAATCAAAATGCAACATATAGCAAATTGAACAAATAAATAAACAAAATTTACTGAATTGAGTAGCACCAATTCTGTGCTTAGCTGTACACCAAGCTCTATACAGAAACAAAAATGAGATAAGCTTCATTTCCTATTCTGGGGCTTACAGTGTTGCTAGGGAGACAAGTCTCATACATATTAACAGATATAATCTAACATGGCATTGGACTGCATCAAAATTAGTTAAATGACTACAAGGATATAAGTGACATGGGAAGTCCAAAGAGGGAGGACAGGTTGGGGAAAGCTTGCTAGAGAGGCTTCAGATAAGTTTGGATTAGATAGGATATGGAGATGTAGGAAACAATGAAAGAAGCTGGGCGTGGTGGCTCATGCCTATAATCCCAACACTTTGGGAGGCTGAGGCAGAAGGATTGCTTGAGTCCAGGAGTTCGAGACCAGCCTGGGCAACATGGAAAAACCCTGTCTTTACAAAAATTAGCTAGGCATGGTAGTGCACACCTATTGTCCCAGCTACTGGGCAGGCTGAGGTGGAGGATCACTTGAGCCTGAGAGGCAGAGGTTGCAGTGAGCCAGGATCATGCCACTGCACTCTAGCATGGCTGACAGACTGAGGTTCTGTCTCAAAAAAAAAAGGAACAGAAGAAGGAAGAAAAAAACATTCAAATATGGGAAATATTTTTAACACAAATTTGTTTTTAGGAGTAGCGCAATCTTTCACAAGACAGCGAGGAGGGCAAAATAAATGACCCGTATTAGGGAGAGAGTTGTAGGGCGTTGACTTGACTCATTCCTTATGAGGCTATCACTGCTGCCGTTTTGTCCAGTAGATTTGAGGATAATAGAGATTAAAATATCCACGTGAAACATGAAAAACAAAATGCCAGCATCTGGAGTGTGGTCGGTGTTACAGTGCAGGTGTTAACGCAGGATCCAGTGTTCTAGTTTGTTTTAAACAGCAAAAAAAAATTGGATCACAAGGTCAAGAGATCGAGACCATCCTGGTCAACATGGTGAAACCCCGTCTCTACTAGAAATACAAAAAATTAGCTGGGCATGGTGGCACGTGCCTGTAATCCCAGCTACTCGGGAGGCTGAGGCAGGAGAATTGCCTGAACCCAGGAGGCGGAGGTTGTGGTGAGCCGAGATCGCGCCATTGCACTCCAGCCTGGGTAACGAGAGCGAAACTCCGTCTCAAAAACAAACAAATAAATAAATAAAAATCCTACCAAGAATTAAAAAATCTGTTTTACCTTAAAAAATCGCAGCTAGCCTGACATGTAATTGCAAATGAGTATTAGAGACAATAAAAAGGATATTAATTTCCCATTTAATTACCAGATATCGAAAAGTATTAAATGCTTCCTCTTATCTTACAATTATATATGCTCAAAAAGTACTTTTTGGTCTACACTTTCTTTTGAGTCCCACAATAAGTCTATGAGTAGAAAGCGTGGTTTATACATAGCTACATTCTACTGTAATAACATGTCTGAAAACTTATGTTTCACTCTATGTAATGGGACAATGTATCTTAACTGGTTATTTACAAATTGCATTACGTCATACAAGGCAATATTATCAGTTGAGAACGCTGGTAACTGAAAGTCATAATTCAGTCATATATGACCTTATCATTTCTCAGAGTCGCTCATGAACCAGTTTTCTATGATGAACTATTGGACTGAGTTGAAAGAAATTCTCAGAAGCTGAAATCTACTTCTCTCAGCTATAAATTCTTTGGCCAGTAAATACAAGCTCATCTTATGTGCATAAAGTAAGACACTACACTTTTATTCAACTATTTTAGTACATCTTGAATGTGGTTTCTTTCTAACTGAAAAAAGAATTGTGCTCGTAAATTCTCCCTGAACTCCTCAAAGCCATAGTGAACACTGCCTACAGAGAATCTATTCTGTAGATACCCTGGGATCATATTGATTGTGACATTAAATAAATGGATTTGATCTTCTCTTTTAAACACTCAAGGCTATAAGTAATGCAATCTCAAGGTAACAGAGGAAAAATAGGCATAGGGAGAGGAAATCTAGGCTTATATCTCATCACACCGGAAAATAGCCCAATTGTCATCTGAAACCTCTATCTATTCTCATGTCAGCTAGGAGAGTGGGATGGGGCCTCTCAGAGTCACTTTAAATCTAGCTGGATGTCTTAAACTCAAGGGCTTCCTGATTTTTTCGTGAAGGTTGTACATTACTCAAGGGCACATGGCTGGTGGGCAAGTAGGTTTAAATTCAGCTCACACTTGTCTTGCCAGTGTATATGCCTGCTTGAGCCTGTATCTGTTTGAATAAAGGAGAATCTTTTCCTCATTCACGTAAAGGCTCTGTATGGACTGGTTCTGTCCCTACTAAGGACCACCCTGCTGGCTCCCAAAGCAAATGCATTAGCTCTGCCTGGAGGATCTTGACCAACTGTGACAAATGTCTTCACTCTGCCTACTCTAGCTAAAACAGTCTTTTTTTCTCTGTGTGAAGACTACGTGAAGAAGAAGAGATTTCTTATTTCATGTTGAAGACAATTCTCAACTCCCTTTGACAGGGAAGAAAAGAGAAAGCATCCCAGCTTCATGAAAGGCTATTATTTATGTGAATTATCTCTTTCTGCCATAAAACTAAAAAAAGAAAGAAAAGCCGGGTACGGTGGCTCATGCCTGTAATCCGAGCACTTTGGGAGGCCAAGGTGGGTGGATCACGAGGTCAGGAGTTCAAGACCAGACTTGCCAACATGGTGAAACCCCATCTCTACTAAAAAATACAAGAATTAGCAGGGCATGGTGGCTTGTGCCTATAATCCCAGCTACATGGGAGGCTGAGATAGGAGAATTGCTTGAACCGGGACCCAGGAGGCAGAGGTTGCAGTGAGCTGAGATCGCGCCAGTGCACTCCAGCCTGGGCTACAGAGAGAGACTCCATCTCAAAAAAAAAAAAGCTCTAAGACAAAACATGATGTCATGTGAATTCTTATCACCTGCTAAATGGTTCTACGGACTCCAAGACAGACTTTGTTAACTCCATAGTTGATAGTTTTATTCAGTCTCAGGAAACTCTCCTTTACTTTCTCTGTGTTTCAAAATCTGTCCGCTCCTACCACCATTTTCCAAAGCTCAGGACAAATTCTACCTTATCCAAGAACCATTCCATTTTTTCTTTTTCAATTCTATAACATTCCTTCATCCTGTCTGTTCATCTCCACAACACACACCCAGGCTGTAGCACAAAAGACCCCACATGACACCTCTCAGAGAAGAACATCGTGTATGTAGTGGGGATGGCAGCAGCAGTCTCAGTAGGAAGAGAGATTGGGAGAAGAGGCAGCGTTGGCAGCAGCCACAGCTTCAGGGGAATGAGGAGATGAGGCATTTGTCATAAGGAACAGCACTGCTTCACTCTGTAGGCTCGCGGCAGAGAGTGCTGCCATTAGCAGTGTCCATGAACAAACATGGGGAGTTCCTTAATCCCTGTGATATGCCCTGGAGGAGAGATGGCTCCTCTAGGGGTGGCTAGGAGGATCGCTTTCATCTGGTGGGTACTCATGTGGAAACTCTGTAGAGAGTCTATCTTGCTGCTGTTTGTCATGACCCTTAGCCCCAGACTGATGAACAGGGAGCCATGGTATATACCATCAGCAACAGTCCCACATTGCCTTCGTGCAATTCTGTCCCTCCCTCAAGCTCTTTCCTCCTTTACTTTACTATGTATTCATTTTCTTCTCCCATTTCCATTCCTTTTTCTTGCACAGTATTATTCCTTTTCCCTAATAACAGGTTTAGTCCTTGAGTGTGAGGATGATGAGGGCAAAACTTGCAGGAGACAAAAAGGCCCAAGCACAACAAACTACTCCATCCACTTTTGGGGGCACGCGTCCTGAGTTTTTCTCTGGTGTCTTTGCTCAAATTAGTTCCTCTGCTTCAATTTTGTCTTCTTCCAATGTTACTTGCATGCCTGCTGGCAGCATGTTTAAATCAAATGCTAATTGTTTCTTAAAGTATTTCCTGAAATATGATTTTATCCTCTTAACATGCACAGACTTAGAAGCAGGATGGGAGCATAAAAGACAGCCAGGATGCCAAAGTCTCAGAGCAGTAAATAGGAGTCTAAGAAGTTGGAAAGATTCATGGACCTCCTCCAGTATGTGAAAGCCACAACAGTGGAGCAAGTGAGAGAGCAGATCAGGATCCAAGAATTATGACCACAACTTTGGATATAATTAGGGCATTGAGGCCACTTGGGAAGAACTCAAGGACGATCTGGGCATAAACAGGGAGCAAAGCATGCTGGAGAATTTTGAATGTTGAAGCTCATGTCTAGCTAGAGATGAAACTTTCCTGCTAGAACAGTTAGTGCCTGTGGGAGAGTCCCAGGCGTTGCAGTCCTTGGTTTGTATTTCTCCCATAATACTTATGCCGTGCTTTGAAAATGCTCATTTCCGCTTGGGACCAGTGGCTCACGACTGCAATCCCCGCACTTTGGGAGGCCGAGGCAGATTACCTTGAGGGAATGTATTCTCTTCCCGGGTCCACAAGGGGGCGTGGTTTCAAAGGCAAGAACTTCCCAGCACCATGCTTCCACCCACTTATCCATCTGGGAGCGTAGAGGTCTTTGACTTTTGTGCATGCAGGAAGATAATCAAAGATCAATCACTCCAGCGGAAGTTTAAAGGAACTCCTTTCATAGGACAGAAAGCTTGAATGGGCAGGAATAACACACAGGTTAAAAGTCCCCTTCCCCCACATCCAGGCGGACTCCATTTCTGGATCCCCTTCCATGACATCTTGGGAACTGCTCTCTCTGTCTATTTCTTTCTCCTTTTTCTCTCTCTGCCTAAATAAATCACTTTCTGCAAAACTCTTTGGGGTCTGATATTTACTTAAACAAGCCCACCATGCCCGGAGGGGTCCTCTCCCATTCTTGGGTGAGTAAAGGACCACGAGACTGGAAGAACACATCCTATTGGGGAGCTGAGCGTCCCCTGCATCCCAGGACCTGGTCTTAACCTGAGGTTGGGAGTTCGAGACCAGCCTGACCAATGTGGAGAAACCCTGTCTCTACCAAAAATACAAAAATAGCCAGGTGTGGTGGTGCATGCCTGTACTCCCAGCTACTTGGGAGGCTGAGGCAGGAGAATCACTTGAACCCAGGAACTGGAGGTTGCAGTGAGCCAAGATCATGCCACTACACTCCAGCCTGGGCAACAAGAGCAAAGCTCCATCTCAAAAAAGGAAAGAAAGAAAGTGCTCATTTATCTGACTAGTCTGTAAGCTTCTGGAAGGCAAAGTCTGTGATTCGCCCTTGTTCACATCACCTGCGTTGGCTAGTGCAGTTCATTTACACTTTGAAATTACAGACTTGCACTGTGATAAAGTTTGGATATGTGTCCTTCCACAAATCTCACAGCAAATTGTAATTCCTAGCTTTGGAGGCGGGGCCTGGTGGGAGGTGACTGGATTATGGGGTTGGAATTTTCATGAATGATTTAGTACCATCCCATGCTGCTTTCCTCGTAGTAATGAGTGAGTTCTTGCAAGATCTGGTCATTTAACAGTGTGTGGCACCTCCCTTAACCCGGCTCCTGATCTGGCCATGTGATGTGCATGCTCCCTCTTCTGTCATGATTGTAAATTTCCTGAGGCCTCCCCAAAAGCTAAGCAAATGCCAGCATCATGCTTCCTATGCATGCTGCACAACCATGAGCCAATTAAATCTATTTTCTTTGTAAATCACCCAGTCTCAATCATTTCTTCAGAGCAATGTGACAATAGATTAATACACAGAGCATCCAGAGAGAAATCTCCAGCAATCAGTTGGAGTCAAAAGGCCCAAGAAGGAGAGGGAAGAGAAGGGTGCCATACATATTTGGATAAAATTCACATATAGGTAGAATCCAGAAAAGTGTGTGTAAACATCAAAAAGTAATAAGTTGAGGGTTGAATATAGGAGTTTATAAATTTATTTATTCAACCACCATTTATTAATAATTTTCAATTTTCCAAGCACTGAGCTGGGCACAGTTATACAAATATACTTGAAGTATAAGAAATGGTCTGTATCATCAAGGCTCTTCAGTGTTCCAATGGTGGTGACAGAGTGTAGAAAGAATACTCAAGAAAGTGGATATGACTAGCAATGATGTACAATACTTAAAAGAATGAAGATGGAAGACAACTTCATTTGCCTGTCATTGAATCATTGTTCATCCTTAAACATTCTGTTTCGGAGCTTCAGAGAGGCAAATCTGCATAATGGTTGTCATCCTGGTTATGTGGTGACATAGGAAATACATTACATTTAGGAACTCTTGCATTGTTATAAGGTGAAACACCTAAATGAAAATTTACAACTCTATGTTTCTTTTAATTCCAATGGAACTATTTTTTTTAGCTATCGTAATGGTCTGAATAGTCTAAATGGTTTTGTTGACATTCATTTATAAAGATGAGATTTTCATGGCCAATAAAGCAGTGATCCCCCACCTTTCTGACACCAGATACAGGTTTCATAAAAGACAATTTTCCCATGGATAGGGTTGGTGGAAAGGTTTTGGGGTGAAACTGTTCCACCTCTGATCATCAAACATTGGTTAGATTCCCATAAGGAGTCCACAACCTAGAGCCTTTGCAGTTCACAGTAGAGCTTGCGTCCCTATGAGTATCTAATGCCATTGCTGATCGGACGGGAGACAGAGCTTAGGTGGTTATGCCCTTTTACCTGCTGCTCACTTCCTGCTGTGTGGCCTGGTTTCTAACAGACCACAGACAGGTAGTGGTCAGCAGCCTGGGCTTTGGGGAACCCTCCAATATGTCCAAATTCCAAAATTCCAGAATTCTCTGTGAACAAACTGTTTTGAGAGAGTGGTGGTAATACAGGATCCTATTTTATTTTCTCTTTGTGAAAAAGTACTTTTCATTTCGGGCGGGATGTGGTGGCTCATGCCTATAATCCCAGCATTTTTGGAGGCCGAGGAGAGTGGATCACGAGGTCAGGAGATTGAGACCATCCTGGCCAACATGATGAAACCCCGTCTCTACTAAAAATGCAAAAATTAGCTGGGTGTGGTGGAGCGTGCCTGTAATCTCAGTCATTCGGGAGGCTGAGGCAGGAGAATCGCTTCAGCCAGAGACTTGGAGGTTGCAGTGAGCTGAGATCATGCCACAGCACTCCAGCCTGGGTGACAGAGCAAGATTCCACCTCAAAAAAAAAAAGTACTTTTAATCTATAATATAATTTAAGACATCTAGAGAAGATTATTCAGGAAGATCCTTTCAAGGCAGTCACCATTCTTAAAGAGTTGAATTAAACATTGAGGATCCGTTTTGCTCGAATTTGTTTCGGTGTTACGTGTGGCCATGTTAGCAGTTTAGAGTATCAGATTACTTGAAATGAAAAGGAAGTTCTCCATTTCGGTTAAAACAAAGACCATCACCTCTCGCCAGGAAAAAAAGGTTGCTTTTCCTGTAAATTACTAAGTATTTAGAAAGGCGTGGAAACCACATGCAAAAAGGATTGCAACACTTTGAAAAAAATACAATGAACTAGTTACAGAGACTTAACACTGGCCATGTGTTGCTAAGAGATTATGCATTACTGTTTATGTGAAATTGAGTAGCACACAGATGGGTATACAACACATGTCCTGTAAATGTTAGTTCAAGTGTAAACTGTTTAATTCTTTTTTTCCTAAGTGGAAAAAGATTATGTTGAAAGGTAAACTAATCAGAGGTTATTTTATTAATAAATCAATTATAGACATAAATGATAAGATTATCCCTGAAATCTTAATGGAACTCAGAAGACCTTGAATCAATGTCTTCCTTAGACCAAAGGGGGAAACGGAATTTCTTATTTTTCCAAGGCTTCTTGGTCTGGATTCTGGTCTGAGTACATGGAAAAATTAATAATGAAGGATTTTTTTTTTAATTCCTTATTATTAGTATTTATTATCTTCATAAAATGTCTACTTTTTGGAATCAAACAAATGAATTCAAACATTATGTGTAATGCAATTAAAATGCTGATGCTCTTTCCCAAATATTTTTTTGGTAACTGTTTAATATATAATTTGAAAAATATTCAGAAATTATTAGAAACCTTTCTTAATGGAAGTCCCATTAATTCGATTTAATTAAATTTGAGCAGTGAACACCTGGCATGAACTTTTAATCACTAATACATAGTCTGCCATGTGATTTTACTCTTCTAGAGGCTGGGGATAGAGCTGTCAGGAACCATAAACAGTCTGGGATTTTACTCTACTTTCAAACTAATAGGCTAGCCCATTACTGTATCATGGACACTGGGAAAAGACACGAGACTCTTGAATCAGAGGTAGAGGACTCTATTACTCATGATGCAACCGGTAGCGTGATCTTCACATTTTCTTGTATCCATTTTCCACAACCACCAAATTTCATGGGGATGACACAGGGGGCCTGTACAGACGTCTACACACTCATTAGAGAGGGGACCACTCTTACTTAGAGAACTTTCAGAGTGCAGGGTAACAAGTCTGTTCTTTGTCTAGGAGAAGATGCTTCCTCATGCCTCCAAGGATGACACTTGCTACGAGCAAAACCCTGAAGAAAGGCCCAGGTGAAGGCCAGTGAGAGCCTTGCATTCTTGGAATATCCAGCAAGACTAGGCAGGGACTTTTAGGGCCTGTTAGCAGGTTGCCTTTCCCACCAAAAGCCATAGGTTCTTACCCTTAAAGAGCTTACATTTTGAAATTAGAAGGATTCTTGCTGGTTAAGGGGTTTCATCCCTAGGCTGTTTTACTCCTTCTCAAATACTGTCAACATGACCTTGAAGCTCACATTGGCCTCTTCCCCAATTTTAGTTTTATACTCACTGTTTCTCCATCTTCCATTGTTATTTACATTTTCCTTGTCAAGTCTCATGAATCAGTCAGATTTTACCTACACCCCAGGAGCTCTGCTACTGTCACAAAGCCTGGATTGACTTTCTCAAGACATTCCCAGGCGATTTCCTTAACTCCTGACCATCCATTCTGGATAGTCAGTTACTCTTGCCCAAAGCAATTGTGTAAAGCAAGTGCCTCATGCAGACCTGAAGCCTCAGGCCAGTCAGAATTTTGCCCAGGCCATGGTATAACCGGGGTCACCCTGAGCTAGTCTTCAAGACTCTGGGCATCCATGTCTGCTGTGTCCAGCTAGATGTTACATGTTTGTGGCAGAAGAGGACTGTCTGTCTTCTTCATCTGTTTTTTTGAAAACAAAATTTGGAGTTTAATTGAAATCACAATAGGGATACATTAATCAAACATAAAATACTTTTCTGATTGTCAATTTTTGGACTCAAAGCATTTTCAAAACATTGGGAATCCAGCTTATCCCTGAGAGACATCAATTATCTCTTAAGGTTTTCACTCCTTGAACTACTCATTCACATTTCACTGCAGAAAACAGGACAAAGTGCCAGAGACATCCTTCCTTTCTTCTTTGTAAAATGTACTCATGAACAGGGTCTTTTCATAGTTCAAAAGAAAAACAAATAGCTTTCTTTCTTGGCTAGTTGGCCTGTTGCCCTCACCCTTGAATCTGATCTCTCAATAAAAGGGTTCAGGGTACCAAATCCAAGCAGAAATTCCAAGGACATCTCTTTACTTGTCTTTCTATGATGGTAAGGATGCTTCAGTCTTTCTATGGGGGAGACAATCTCCTGGGATTATTACACCAGTCAATAGTACCAGAAGGGTGGGGCATGGGGTAGAAAGGAGACTGAATGCAATAGCTAAGGGGTGAGGGAAAAGAATTTCTTTCTATCATCAGGTCTAGTTCTTTATAGCATGATTGTGCATTGAAATTTTGCTATGAGTGATGACCAACATTAGAAAGAAAAAGGTTTGTTTGTCTTATACTTGCTCGACTCTGAAGATTCTGAGCTGCCCCAGCCTACATACATGAAGGACTGTAAAGAGCCCTCGACTCATCTGTGCTCTCCCAAGAGCGAGCTAGCATGTTATGGGATGGTAGCAGCCCACCATTTTTAGCACCGACTGCCGAAAGATAGAAAATAAAAGAATTGAGGATTCTTAGAAGAGAGAAGATGTAAAGGTGACCGTGTAAGGCTTATTCTATAGCCTCAGGTGAGATGAGGTAATATAAAAAATTTTTTTAAATCACCCTGTTCTCTGGATTCCAGCTGTGTTCATTCTGTAGAGTGTATTGAAATGTTTTTCCAGTTATATTGGGCATGACAGCCAGTTTACCCAGTAGGTCATTGCCCTGGTTATGGTGAACATAGTCAAGAAGTAGAAGAGAGAGAAAGATTGGAAGAAAATGGAAATGTGAGAGATTGCAGCTGTGCAGCACCAGTTAATTTAGTATTATTATTATTTCTGAGACAGAGTCTTGCTCTGTTGCCAGGCTGGAGTACACTGGCATGATTTCGGCTCACTGCAACTTCTGCCTCCTGGGTTCAAGCAACTCTCCTGCCTCAGGTTCCTGAGTAGCTGGGACTACAGGCATGTGCCACCATGCCAAGCTAATTTTTGTATATTTTGCAGAGACAGGGTTTCACCATTTTGGCCAGGATGGTCTCAATCTCTTGACCTCATGATCTGCCCGCCTTGGCCTCCCAATGTGCTGGGATTACAGGCGGGCATCACTGCAACTGGCCTGCAATGGTTAATATGTATATGCGTGGCTTTGTATGTGAATGAGAATATACATGATACATGGTTTAAAGATGGTAGTGTAACACATGCCTCTGTATGTATGTATGATGGAAATAACTAGCTCCAAGCTAATAAACAATATGCTATTGTGGTTTCAGAAAGCTGAAACAGTCATTTCCTTGCCAGTTTCATTGTGTCCCATATAAATATGTTCTGTGTGGGAAACAAAAATATTGTATAGGCAAAGGAATTTCTCTGAGAAAGATACAGAGTCTTTGAAAGAGACTTAAAATCTATGACTAAATGAGAGAAATAAATGACACTTCTAATACAATGCCCTTGTCGGGTTATATTAGAGAAAGTTTAAGTCATTGACAAGCCAAAGAAGGAGGCATTTGTCTGCTACTGACAGTTGGTACAATATGTGTGCAGAAATGAACTTCAGTGTGGCAAACAAAAGAAAAGACAAGAAAAATCTGGAAGAGAGCTGGCTAGAAAGAGAACAAGTAGGAAAAAATGAAATGCTCAGCTATATGAAACAACTTTTAAATAGCATTGCGTTAGAGTCTCAAGGATGAACAGGTGCTGACACAGTGTCTGGGATTTCAGACCAAGGGCTCAGGTTCACTTTGCATTAAAGTTATTACCCCAGACCTGAGCCAAGAGCTCACCTTCGTCATGACCACTCAGCTGTTCGCATCGTGGAGTACAGCAGTGTAAATGGATCACACAGAAGTCCTTCTGGTTTTAGAATAAATGGCAAAGTTGGAGAGCCCCCATAAAGATAATGCCTTAGTCAGACCTGCGAATATTGGCTGAATAGATGCTTTGGGCAGAAAGTTTCAAGCAAAGAGTCTGACTAAGTACTTTTATGAGTTAACTAAATTGAGGAAACCTAAACATTTCTTATAACGTTTCAGAACGAAATTAATTTTCACGCCACCTTTCATAGATACCCAGTTTCTTAAGAAATTGCACCTGTTTTTTGGAGAAGGAGCCAGTCTCGGATTCATTCGAGGCCCCCGCATTGCTGCACTGGCTGAAGCCGACTGCCCTGGCAATATGGCTGTGACCACACAGCTTGCAATGAAGTAGGCTTTGGGCCAGTGGTAGGAGGAACTGCCTCCCAGAGAACCAGAGAAATTCAAGAGCGGGGAGAACTATGAGTTATATTTGGTACCTACTGAAAAGTGCTGCTGAAAACATGGGATTCTGAGGCCAAGGAATCAGAGAGATTGAGAGTCCACATGGTCCAGCACCGGGAATCATTTTGCTAATATGTACTAAGCACAAGCAGGAATTTAACAAATAGTTGGTTGATGAGCTCATGAAGTAGTTTGTATCCTCATTGTGGAATTGTGAAAGCTGAAACTGGATTTGGTGTATCAGTGTCATTATCATTTCTGTATTACAACACTAAGCAAAGAAGTGATTTTTGTTGGTAAGGTATCCTTTTTTAAAATGACAAGGACAAAAAGAAATATTAGAAATGACGCTGTCACTAAGGGCTTATACCGTGGGAGTCAAGACATACTGATAAAGAAATGATAATGCAAGTCATATTAGATCAGTTCCAAACACATTTGTTCCCCCACTCCTTCCGGAGACTTGAAAGGCAAAGTTTTACTCTTTCAAACTATTTCTCTTTTCTTTTATCCCTCTTCTATCATCTCTCTACCATCCTCAGTCTTTAGTGTTGAGTTGGAAAATTTAGATCATTTTTAAATTCTCATGATAATTTGCTTTGAGAAACATAGTGTAGGCAGCAATTGTGGGGGAGGAACAGTCCCAGGGGAGTGGTAGTTGCTGCGCTTTTTACGGAAAGAGCAGGACTCTGATAACTAGGCATAAATGTGTTGGGTATTTCAGGGAGGAAGATGAGCTTGTTGAACACATCATGTCTAAGGAATGAATGAGATCTGTTTTGCTACAGTGAGTACCAAACTCTGGAAAAGAAGAAGTGCTGAAGAGAGATGAGGCAGTGGGCAGGTGGTTAAAGGTCTCTAATACAGACTTATTTGATCTCTAAGCAGTGAAAAGTCAATGCACGACTTCTACGTAATAGTTTAATTTAGACCAAACAGGTTTCATTTATACTAAAAACGTTTTAATTTTAAGAAGCATTCTAGACTGATGTATAGAAGATGTGAGGAAGCAAGAGGCAGACTGCAAAATGGTACTAGCCAGAGCTAGAAAGGACTGTAATGATCATCTTAGTCAACTTAATTTCTGGTGTCGTGTGTGTGGTGTGTGTGTGTGTGTGTGTGTGTATGTGTGTTGTGGGTGGAGGGCAAGGAAATTTGGCAGAGAGGTTGCTTAAGGTCACAAGCTCATTAACAGCAGAAATAGACTAGACCTTATTCACAGTTTAGGACCAGATTCCCTATATCAGAGGTCCCCAACCCCCAGGCCACAGATTGTACCAGTCTGTGGCATGGTAGGAATCGGGCCATACAGCAGAAGGTGAGCAGTGGTTGAGTGAAGATTTATCTGTTCTGATCGCTGCTCCCACCCCTCCCATTACCACCTGAGCTCCACCTCCTGTCAGATCAGCCCTGGCATTAGATTCCTGTAGGAGTGCAAATCATCTTGTGAATTCTGCATGGGAGGGATCTAGGATCTAGTTTGCATGCTCCTTATGAGAATCTAATACCTGTTGATCTGTCACTGTCTCCCATCACCCCCAGATGGGACTGTCTAGTTGCAGGAAAGCAAGTTCAGGGCTCCAACTGATGTAACTTATGGTGAGTTGTAGAATTATGTCATTATATATCACAATGTGATACTAATATAAATAAAGCTCACAATAAATGTAATGCACTTGAATTATTCCGAAACTATCCTGCACCCCCTGGGTCTGTGAAAAAATTGTCTTCAATGAAACCCATCCCTCGTGCCAAGAAGGTTGGGGACCACTACCCTGTATCATGTTGGGAATCTATGGCAACATTCAGGACTTAAGAAATGAAGGCCTGAAGTGGGGCCTGCCATTTTATCCAGACTAGAAAGCCATTTGAGAGGTAGTAGAGAATAAGAGTCAACTGGCTGGGCACGGTGGCTCATGTCTGTAACCCCAGCACTTTGAGAGGCTGAAGCGGGTTGAGATCAGGAGTTTAAGACCAGCCTGGGCAGCATGGAAAAAAACTGTCTCTACTAAAAAATCCAAAAATATTAGCCAGGTACAGTGGCATGTGCCTGTGGTCCTAGCTACCTGGGAGCCTGAAGTGGGAAGACAGCTTGAGCCCAGGAGTTCAAGGCTGCAGTGATGCCATCTTTTGAGCCAAGATGGCATCCTGCCTGGGTGGCACCCTGCACTCCTGCCTGAGTGACAGAGTGAGACCCTGTCTCAAAAAAAAAAAAAAAACAAAAAAGGGGTCAACAAATATACGATTAGTAATTGAATTGTGTATTTGTTTCCTGTTGCTGCTCTAACCAATTACTACAAACTAGTTGGCTTAGAACAGCACAAGTTTGTTATCTTATCATTCTGAAAGGACAGAAGCCCAAAATCGGTTCCACTGGGGTAAAATCAAGGTTTCAATAGGGCCGCATTCCTGCGGGGGCTGTAGGAGGTCTGTTTTGTTGCCTTTTCCAGGTTCTGGAGGTTGCCTGCCTTCCTTGGCTCCTGAACCCCTGTCTTCAAAGCCAGAAATATCCTGTTGCGTCTTCCTGAAGCTACGTCACTCTGACGCTGACTCTTCCATCTCCATCTTCCATACTTAGAGGGTCCTGGCGATTACACTGAGCCCACCCATACAATCTAGGGTAAATACACCCTTGCATATAACATAGCATATTCAAAGGTTTCGGAAATTAGGACATGGACATCCTTGGGGAAAGGGAGGAAGCCATTATTCTGCCTACCATAGATATACAAAAGTAAAATAAATAAAAGATAACTTTAAGCTTTTATAGTTGGGAAACTGGAAAGACAAGGGTACACATGACAGAAATGAAGAAGCTGAAGAGGGGAAATTGATGGGGGAAACCATCTGAGAAATGTCACGTTTTAATTTGTTCTATTCAGATGAAATACTCCAACAGGCATTACAAAAAGCTGAAGGTTAGAAGTGTTGTTATTTAGTTAGTGCTAATTCCTACTGTAGTAAAACTTTTTTCATGTTCTTAATTTTTTCTATCTGTGTGTTTCCTTATATTCAACACTTTTTGGCAGTAAAACTTAAAGACAGAATATATATATAAATGTCTGCTATGCTGACAGATTTCATATTATGATTAACATAACTTACTATTCCAGAATGTAGTTATCTTGCCTTTAAAGTGATTTTCTCATGGACACAAAGTTTTATGCTATGTATAAGAAGCTTAAAAAAGCTTCTATGTGTTTCTTATAGCACCAGTTTTTAATGGTATTCTATACAACTTCAGATGAAAACCCTTCTATTCAGTAGATGCACTATCAAAGTCCAAAGGGAATTATCTTTATAAACTAAAATTACAGCAGTTGGCTGTGATTAAAAACATCTTCAGATAACTAACTGATAACCACACATCACTAACAGGTACCACTGTGAATCATTCCAAATAGCATTCCAGAGGCAGTGCCAACTTCTTATCATTTTGAGAAATTTATTTTATCCAAGTATACAGATTCTCAAGTTTATTCTGATTCTGTGACTGGTCAGTGTTGATAGGGTACAAGAAAAAACATCAAGATAGCAAGACTTCCATGGCCTAGTAATTAAAACAGCACTTTATTAACATAAGGCAAGGCAAATAAACATCCATATATGACAACCAAAACCTTACGCTGTTTAGAAAAAATACAGCAGAATATGTTCATATCACTAAAATTACTGGCCATTTGGATATAAATGGTTAAATTTAACGATATAAAAATTTAAAACTTGCATCTGACAAAGATGCTATTTAAAAATTTTAAATATAAGCCAAAACTGGGAAACAGTTTTGAAATATACATAACTGACAGAGGATTATTATCCAGAATATATAAACAGTCCTTGCAAAGGAAAAGAAAAACATTTACAGAAGCAACGCCTAAAAACCAACAAACACATTTAAAAATGTTCTATCTCACCTGAATTCCAGAAAACAAAATTAAAACGCAATGAGATATTATTTCCTTACCATCAAATTGACAAAGATTTTAAATGATGATTTTAAATGATGCACAGGGGTTGGAGGAAATAATATTTCAAACCCTGACAGCAAGGATGTAACTTGGTACAAACAATTTGAAAATAAGCTTATACTGTACTTCATTGAAACTGATCATAACCTATAACCTAGAAATTTCCAAGTTCAGGTATATGCCCCTAGATAAACATATGTTGACATGCCCGCAGAAACATATTTTTCCCAGCATTTTTGTAGTGCTGAAAATTTGGAAACAACTTACGTTTTCGTCACTAGTACAATAGATATTAATTGTGTTATTTTTGCACAATGGAATACTAAACAGAATTTAAGTTCATGAACTAGATCTACATGTTTGTATGGACAGATTTAAACTTTTAAAACACCATGTAATGTGTAAACAGCAAGCTGTGAAGGCTATTTTTTCATTACATTTATGCAAAACGTAAAAAGCATTCAAAATAGACTCATTTTATTTATAGACATACACATAAGTAGTAAAAAGACAAAAGTAGGAACGAACAGGGATGCATGCCTGCAGTCTCAGCTACTAAGGAGGCTGAGGTGAGAGGATCTCTGGAGCCCAGGGGTTCAAGACCAGCCTGGTTAATACAGCAAGACTCCACCTCAAAAATAATAACACACATAAAAAAGACAAAAATATAGATGGATATGATGTGCAAAAACTTTCTGATAGTGGTTCTTTCTAGGCAAAATGGGCAAAACGAAGATGGGGGATTTCAACTTATTTTGTGACTTTTTGTTTCTTAAAAAATACCTGGTGCAAAATTGCCAAACATATATATTTATATCATGTATATTATATAAATATATATTTTTAGATGGAGTCTCATCACTCTGTCACATACGCTGGAGTGCAGTGGAGCAAACTTAGCTTACTGTAACCTCTGCCTCCAGGGTTCAAGTTATTCTCCTGCCTCAGCCTCCCAGGTAGCTGGGATTACAGTTGCACACCACCACACCTGGCTAATTTTTGTATTTTTAGTAGAGACGGGGTTTCACTATGTTGGCCAGGCCGGTCTTGAATTCCTGACTTCAAGTGATCCACCCACCTTGGCCTCCTAAAGTGTTGGGATTATAGGTGTGAGTCACGGCACCTGGGCCTGGCAAACATATTTTTAGATCTTGGAGATATTTTAATGGGTAGCTACTACATATTACCTCCGTCATCATTTAGGGTTTTAAAAATCATTCATTTATTTGCTAACAGTTCTACTGAAATATCATATTCCATTCTATATATATTACTCAATTTGAATTGTTTTTTAGGATACTCACAGTTGTGCAACTATCACTACAGTCAACCTTAGAGCATTTTTGTCATCCTAAAAAGAAATCACGTACCCACCAGCATTCACTTCCCAGTTCCTCCCAACCCTTCGCAGTCCTAGAAAAGCACTAACCTACTTTTGATCACTATGACCTGACCTATTCTGGCCACTTCATGTAAACGGAATTGTACAATATGCAGTCTTTTGTGACTGGCTTTCTTCACTTAGCATAATGTCAGTGTTTCATCTATGTTGTGGCATGTATCAGCACTTCATTTCTTTTCCTGGCAAAATAATATTCCATTTTGGGGCATAGCACATATGTTTATTCATTCATCAGTTGATGAACATTTGACTTGTTCCACTTTTGGCTGTTATGAATAATGCTGCTCTGAGCATTTGTGTTCAAGTTCTCATGTGAACATATGTTTATATTACTTAGGAGTGGAATAGGTAGGTCATATGGTAACTCTATGTGCAACCTAGAGGACCTGCCAAACTGCTTTACATTTTCATGAGCAATATGTGAGGGGTCTAATTTCTTCCCATCCTGACCAACACTCGTTATTGTCTGTCTTTCTAATTACAGCCATTCTATTGAGCGTGAAATGGTACCTCATTGTGATTGCAATGTGCCTTTTTCTGATAACTAATGGCATTGAACATTCTATGTCCTAATTATCTCTACCCGTCTTTTAATGTATGAAGTATTTTATAATTGAAAAATAATTTAAACAATCCTTGCAAATGAAATCTTGGTATGGAGGCTGATAGCATATAGAGCCTGTTAACATTGACTTGGGTGAGTGTTGAAAAAAGAATCATATTTTTAATACTTTTTCAGACACATATTTGGTGAAAATTAAACAGATCATGAAGCAAAAAGAATACAAAATCAGTGGTAGAGAAAAGTAGTAGATTGTTAATGTAACTACATAAAAACATAAAACTTCCATTCCACAATTGGTGTGTAAGGTTGTCAACCTCATTAATGAGTCAGTATTCAAAACCATTTTTATGCAATGAAATACTAGCAGAATAGTAGAATCGGAACACAGTGAGACAAAGAGGCTAGTGGATGCTCTCTCCCAGTAATTAAAAATAGAAAGGTCAGGCTAGTTGCAGTGGCTCATGCCTAGAATCTCAATACTTTCGGAGGCTGAGGGAGAGAATTGCTTGACTCTAGGAGTTTGAGCCAGCCTGGGGAACATAGGGAGACTCCATCTCTACAAAACAAAACATTGGCTGGACATGTTGGCATATGCCTGCGGTCACAGATACCCAGAAGGCTGAGGCAGGAGGATCACTTGAGCCCAGAGGTTGAGGCGGCAGTGAGTAGTGATTGTGCCACTGCAGTACAGTCTGGGTGACAGGGAGATCCCATCTCAAAAAATATACATATCTAGAGAGAGATCATAAAATCTGGGACAGAATTTCTAGTGAAAACAGTCTGTTCTGTAAAAACATACTGTTTTAAAAGCAAGCCCCAATCTCCATTCTAGACTGCTGTAAATCAAATTTGTATAAAAGTTTGATGAAATTTGATTACTAGGTCAGGAATCAGACCAATACATTCTTTTACTCCACAAATAAGATGCCCGTGCCAGAAAATCACATGATTGTGAAAGACTTATTTACAAAGAGCTGTGCTGAAGTCACAGTGGTATGAATAGGGAGAATTAATCCAACTTTTATTTCCTAAAATACTCTCATTCATTTCAAATACTGTACCTTGTTTAAGGGGACCTTTTTGTGTGTACCTCTGTGTGTGTGTGTGTGTGTATGTGTGTGTGAGAGAGAGAGAGAGAGAGAGAGAGAGAGAGAGAGAGAGAGAAAGAGAGAGAGAAAGGGGCACTAGGAAAGTGTCCATTGTGAGAAAATCAGTGATCAAGTGAAAAGAAAGATCTGCCTCCTCTAGCAGCCATATAGGGAGCCACAAACAAGATATCTATATTTTAAATATTTGAACATGCTCTAAGTATGATCAATTTAGTTCAAATAATACATGAAGGAATCAGCAATAACATCAAGGACTGCAGCTAAAGAAGGAAGATAAAATATTGTTAGAATGTTTAAGTCTTTTATGCCCTCCTCACTAATTTCAATTCTGGTCAAGTTAATTTGCAAATTAATGGAAGGATCAGCCTCCAGGATACATAACTTCTCACAAAAGAAAGAGCACATGCAAATCTCCGAGGACTACAGCAGCTACTGTGAATGATCAAGAGAATTACCAGTCATTCATTCACTCAACAATTATTATTGCATCCTACCATGGGCAAGGCACTAAGAGGAAGCAGACATGTAAACACAGCATAACAATACAGAGTGATCAATTCTAAAGGACAAGTTTTCTTAGGGTTTTAATCAGAAGTAGAAGAGGTCATGTAAATTGCATTCTAGTCACAAAGCCTCTTTTAAAAAGAGGACTCTTGAGTTGAGCCCTAAAGAATGAGTTTTAGGGGCAGAGCCAGTTGAAGAGTTTGGGGAAAGTAATGAGACACAGAGAAAGCGTCATGTGTTTCGAGGCAAAAGAGGACAAAAGCACACGTTTGGAGAAATGCTCCTAATTCAGTGTATTTGAATTTGAGGGCCTGTGTGTGGTGTAAGAGGCTGGTGAGAGAAGACATTAGCAATGGGGCTGTTCGTGAATTGCCTTGTTTGTGGGATGCTCAGGAACTTGAGCTTCCTTTTGAAGACAGTGGGGAGGCACAAAAGGTCTTAAAGCAGGATGGTGACTGTGATTCAGGGGGTCAGCATGGTGACTATGATTCAGGGGGTCAGCATGGTGACTGTGATTCAGGGGGTCAGCATGGTGACTATGATTCAGGGGGTCAGCATGGTGACTGTGATTCAGGGGGTCAGCATGGTGACTGTGATTCGGGGGGTCGGCATGGTGACTATGATTCGGGGGGTCGGCATGGTGACTATGACCGTGATTCGGGGGGTCAGCATGGTGACTGTGATTCGGGGGTCAGCATGGTGACTGTGATTCAGGGGGTCAGCATGGTGACTGTGATTCAGGGGATCAGCATGGTGACTGTGATTTAGGGGGTCAGCATGGTGACTATGACCGTGATTCGGGTGGTCGGCATGGTGACTGTGATTCGGGGGGTCGGCATGGTGACTGTGATTCGGGGGGTCGGCATGGTGACTGTGATTCAGGGGGTCGGCATGGTGAACGTGATTCGGGGGGTCGACATGGTGAATGTGATTCAAAGGTCAGCCTCAATGGTGTGCAACTGAAAATAAGATCACATTTACTTCAAATGATCAATGTATGTTGAATCATTTGTTAATTTGTTGAGTCCATCCTTCTCTACTTTGCATCTGTTGGGGTGCTCTGTTGCCCCCAACCTTCATGAAACATCAGCTTTGCCAGGCACAGTTACTGTCCCTTGTAACTGCTTTTGTTGCTTCCACACCGGTCCAGGAGCAGCTGTTCTACTCTACTCTTTTGCTTTGTTGAAAGCAAGGCCACAGGCTTCTGCCTAATTTTTTTTAACTCCTCATAGAAGAAGTGAGATCAGACTGTAACTTTTACTGGAATCTCACTGAACTTTGGGGAATTATGTAGAGGGTATACAACCCTGAGAATTAAGTACAGCTTTTGCACCAATCCCTGTTCTTGTCCCCCAATTCTGACCAGGCTTGACACACACCTTGACTAGATCTGTGTGTCAGGGCAGCTCCTTAATTCCCACCAAGCCATTCATGTGTGTCCTTTATCGGGAGACAAAAATCAACCACTTTCTAGCCCAAGAGAAAGCAAACATCTCTTCTCTCCTATGTCCATCTGGTGTCTGCTGTCCAATTCTCACTGTGAACCTGAGATTTATTCAGTGGATAGATGATTGACAGGAGAAGCATATTCACTTTAGAGGAAAGACCATTCCCACCTGTTGCTCTTATGATCCCAAGAGCAAGGTCACAACATTTCATCTCATCTGACTACTAAAATTACTATAAAGTTAGGTTCTGATATGATTCCTAATTTCTCCTCTTAAAAGACTGGAGAAATGTGGTCAAACATGGGTAAGACATTGTTTCTTGGTATGTGATAGATAAGGGCTCCCACGTCAGAATTTAAGATGTCGTTCCGTCACTTACTAGATAAACTACGTGATCTTGGTAAATGAGGTTGATTAACCCCTGTAAGACACAGTTTCATCATCTGCGAAATAGGATAAATAATAATAATATCTACATTCAACATTACTGTGAGGATAGAAAGGTAAGACTGAAGGAGTGCAGCACATGCCTGTCGTGTCATAAGCAATAAATAGTAGTGATTATTATTACTATTCTTTTTTTGTGGGGATCGCTCCCATGTGAGGCCCCTAGGAAATGGGCCTCGCAATACAGTGAGCTTGAGCCTGGACACAGATCCCCGGTTGGGGGAGTCGAGCTGAGGGAAAGCAGGAACCGAGAGAGGGACTATGTTATTCTAAATAATTAACAGACATTACTTTATGGATATGAGGACATGGGAAGCATTGTGTCCACTTTTGGCTTCTTATGGTTTATTGCTTGATTGTGTTCATTTTGGACCCTTGTCACCTTCATTGTAAAATATTAACTTAAGTATTTACACTTGGTAACTTACTTATCGTAACTTACCATAACTTACTGGGCGTGACAGTAACTTACTTACCTTGACCTATTGGGTGTAACCTACTTACTTACTGGACTTAACTTACTTACTGGGTGTAACTTAGTGGGTGTAACTTGCTTACTGTAACTTAAGTACGTTGATCTGGTGTAAACAACTTTGACTTCAGAAGAGTATATAAGGAAACATATTGCAAAAATAAAATTGCTGCTTGGACATAGCCTAAGCCAGCCCTCCAGACTCCGCTTTTCTATTTTCTTTCACTTCCGCGCACTCTCTCCCTCAGGTTGAACGAGACATCTACGTTGGTGGTCTTGGGGACTCCTGCAGGTTGGTAGTCCCCTGGCAGATGTGCCGGACCCCAACATTTTTTACTGCATTTTAGGTTTTGGGGTACAGGTGAAGAACATGCAAGATAGTTGCATAGGTACACATGTGGCAGTGTGATTTGCTGCCTTCCTCCCCTTCACCTATATCTGGCATTTCTCCCCCTGCTATCTCTCCCCAACTCCCCACCCCCTACTGTCCCTCCCCTATTCCCCCCAACAGACCCCAGTGTGTGATGCTCCCCTCCCTATGTCCATGTGTTCTCATTGTTCAACACCCGCCTATGAGTGAGAACATGCAGTGTTTGATTTTCTGTTCTTGTGTCAGTTTGCTGAGAATGATGTTCTCCAGCTTCATCCATGTCCCTACAAAGGACACGAACTCATTGTTTTTGATTGCAGCATAGTATTCTATGGTGTATATGTGCCACATTTTCCCAGTCCAGTCTATCATCGTTGGGCATTTGGCTTGGTTCCAGTTCTTTGCTATTGTAAACTGTGCTGCAATGCACATTCGTGTGCATGTGTCCTTATAGTAGAACGATTTATAATCCTGTGGATATACACCCAGTAATGGGATTGCTGGGTCAAATGGAATTTCTATTTCTAGGTCCTTGAGGAATCACCACACTGTCTTCCACAATGGTTGAACTAATTTACACTCCCACCAGCAGTGTAGAAGTGTTCCTATTTCTCCACATCCTCTCCAGCATCTGTTGTCTCCAGATTTTTTAATAATCCCATTCCAACTGGCATGAGATGGTATCTCAATGTGGTTTTGATTTGCATCTCTCTGATGACCAGTGATGATGAGCATTTTTTCATATGTTTGTTGGCCTCATGTATGTCTTCTTTTGTAAAGTGTCTGTTCATATCGTTTGCACACTTTTGAATGGGCTTGTTTTTTTTCTCTTATATATAATTTCTGTTCTTCCTTTTCTGGGTTATTTTGTGTGTTTCACATTGTTCTACATTATTATACTAATATCAAGGCTTTTATACCATAACAAACAATTTTTAGCCTTTTCTGCCTCTACAATTATTCTAATACCAATTATTTTACTTTTTTTCCCCAATGCCCATGCTTTCTGAAAATTTTTGGCTTTAATTACTACATAGGAAAGCATCTGATATTAATTATTTAAAACTGATAGACTAGTTTTTTAAAATTGTGACTGGATTCCAAAGCATTACTTCTTCTGGCTATTTGAACTTTAAGCCTTTTCTCTGTCAAAGTATAATGAGGTTCTTTTTCTTGTGATATAATTTCAGGAACTAATAAGCATTTTATAATTAATGTAGTTTTCTTTCCTCCATTCTACACAGATTAATTTATAGGTTTTGTGGTAGATAATGCCACTAGATGCTGTTAGCTGCCAGTAAGTAAGTAAGTCATGTTTCCTATCTTTTTTTTTGAGATGAAGTCTTACTCTGTCACCAGGCTGGAGTGCAGTGGTGTGATCTCTGCTCACTGCAACCTCTGCCTCCCAGGTTTAAGTGATTCTCCTGCCTCAGCCTCCCAAGTAACTGGGACTACAGGTGTGCACCACCATGTGCAGCTATTTTTTTGTATTTTTAGTAAAGATGAGGTTTCACTATGTTGGCCAGGATGGTCTTGATCTCTTGACCTTGTATCTACTCTCCTTGGCCTCCCAAAGTGCTGGGATTACAGGTGTAAGCCACTGCACCCAGCCCATGTTTCCTATCTTTAAAGAATCATAATTTTCATCCAGGTTCGGTGGCTCATGTCTGTAATCCCAGCACTTTGGGAGGCTGAGGCGGGCTGATCACTTTGAGGTCAGGAGTTCAAGACCAGCCTGGACAACATGGTGAAACCCCGTCTCTACTAAAAATACAAAAATTAGCTGGGCATGGTGGCAGGTACCTGTAATCCCAGCTGCTCGGGAAGCTGAGGCATGAGAATTGCTTGAACCCAGGAGGCGGAGGTTGCAGTGAGCTGAGATCGTGCCATTGCACTGCAGCCTGGATGACAGAGTGAGACCCTGTTTCCAAAAAAAAAAAAAAAAAAGAATTGTAATTTTCTACAGAAGACCGATATGCAAAAGATAATAGAAACACAATCTTGTAAGTACAGTAATAAAAGTCATGTTTGATTTAGGCACACTTAGCAGCACAGTGCAGGGAGTGGTAACGGGCAGCAGAGGTGGAAGGGTAATAGAAAGCTTCAAAGAGAAGGTCGTTAAGTTTATTAAGGAGAATTGACTCATATGATCACAAATGTGAGAGTTGACTCACATTTACACTAGATCTTGGCAAACAGGGGCACTCTGTATATCAATGAAGAGCAGGAAGGCATTCCATTTAGAAAGAGTGTGTATGTGCACTTATGTATGCAGGCATACATATTACATGTGTGTACTCATGTGAAACGTGTGTACACTTATATATGCATACATTATATGTATATATGTGATGTGCGTGTATGTGTGTATGCATGCATGAAGGTAGAGGGGCAGGAAACAATATGATGGGCCTTTCAGGAAATCGGAGAAAGATGATAACAGAGAGGAAGACATATCATGGCAAGTTTATTCTACCTGATGACAGATACTGGCCCCTGCTCTGTAGACAAAAGGATGATGTTTTACCTATGGTTGTCACATGATTTTATTTATATTTTCGGGACAGTCAGTCTGGCAGCAGTTTGAGGAATGGCTTAGAGTGAAACTGGATGTAGTTTGACCCATAAGGAGACCTAGGGAAGAAATGCAACATCCGTGAAATATATTAGTGGTCATGAGGTTGAAAAGGGTGGGGCAAACATAAACGTATTTTGAGAAGGAATTGATAGGACCTAGTGACCTAGTAAACATGGGTAAAGAGCATGTTTACTCATGTTTACATGGGTAAAGTTAAGAATTTAGCTGGATGTGGTGGCATGTATCTGTAGTCCCAGCTACTGGCTAGGCTAAGGCAAGAGGATTGCTTGAGTCTGGGAGGTTAAAGCTGCAGTGAGCTCTGGTTTTCTCTGGCTGTGCCAGTGTGCTCCAGACTGGGTGACACAGAGATACCCTCTCTCAGGGAAAGAGATAGATAGATAGCGAGAGAGAGAGAGAGAGAGGAGAGAAAGAAAGAAAGACAAATTTATTGCAATATAAATAAAGAAGCCCTTAAATAAAACATTTGTATCAGAGTTTCGATAGTCACATGATATAAAAACAAGGTCTTTTTTTTTTTTTTTTGGATGGAGATTTTACTCTTCTTGCCCAGGCTGGAGCGCAGTGGCATGATCTCTGCTTACTGCTATCTCCGCCCCCCAGATTCAAGCGATTCACCTGCCTCATCCTCCCAAGTAGTTGGGATTACAGGTGCCTGCCACCATGCCCAGCTAATTTTTTGTATTTTTAGTAGAGACGGGGTTTCGCCATGTTGAGGAGGCTGTTCTAGAACTCCTGACCTTAGGTGATCTGCCCGCCTCAGCCTCCCAAAGTGCTGAGATTACAGGCATGAGCCACCATGCCAGGCCAGATTTTGTCCTTTTTAATAGTTAAAACAGTTGTATCATACTATACATAGTATATAAATGTACTACTTTAATGTTTGATCTGACTGAAGTGGAAACTTGCATTCGGAAGAATATGAGAAGTGTAAGAAATTGACACAGTAAATTGAAACAGAGCGTTACTCTGACAGGTACAATGTTTTCAGATATGCTGGCCATATGAATTTAACTCTACTGGCCATGAAGTTTACTATAACACTTCAGTCATGATTTCATATGGGTTAGTTTTCATTCACTAGTTCCTAGCTGAAACCAACTGGCTCAGCACAATTTTAGGGTCACAGATTGGGCCAGATGACAAAGATGTTAAACAAGGCTTCACCTTGGCTGGGCACAGTGGCTCCTACCTGTAATACTGGCATTTTGGGAGTACAAGGCTGGTCTATCACGTGATCTCAGAAGTCCAAGACCAGCCTGGGCAGCCCAGAAATTTCCACCTTGCTGCACAGTGCGGTTGGAGAAGGAGGTCTAGGGAGCCTGGCCCCCAAGCTGTGGGTGTACTGTCTCCTCCAGGTGTTGCTGATTCCATCCCCCACGCAGGAAAGCCACAGACTTGGACCAAATTAGTAACCCTACAGAGGAAATCCCCAATGAAGATCCCCTGCCGAACACATTTATTGAGCACCTGCAATGTGCCAGCATCTTTCGGAAGGATAATAGTCCAAGCGAGTTGGGATTCTCCAGAGAGTACTGGGAGCCGTTCTGGATGAGGAAGATGCTACTGGAACGGACAGCAGTGGAAGGGAAGGCTTTGTAAATGTGTTTCTGTGATTCCCTCTCCGTGGAGTGACTGCCATTTCGGTGTGGTCTGCAGTAGGCGTCCTCTCCCTGCTCACCTGATGCTAGGGGAACATTTTGCATTTCTTGCTTTCAAATGGTGTCTACGATGTCCTTTGGGATCACTCAGTTCAGTAGATTGGACTGTGATGAGGGCAGGTCACTAGGAAAGGGTGGGGCCAGAGTTGCACTCTAAAGCAACCCCAGGCGAACATGTGAGCACACTGAAATAAGGACACTGATGAGGGAGGAAGCCAGAAGGAGCCAGCCCTCGGCTGTTAGTCCATTTGTTTTTGCCTCATTGACTTTTGCTACTGATGATCTTGCTTCCCTGTTCACTGGAGGCAGCATCATCACCTCTGAATTATTTTTCTCCTTCTCCCTAATGTTTGCAGGTTGCTTTTCATCATCTGCTATTGACTAGGAATCACATTTACGGGCAGGAGGTGGAGTGCTGGTGGTTTTCTGGCAATCGGCTTGGCAGAAAGAGTCTCCTTCCTGTTCTGAGCCCTGTGGTTCTGTAGTCATTAGTCTGACCTGAGTAGCCCATTTTCTTGGCATGACACCCCACAGCAGCAGTGGGTGGGAGACAGAATTTTTCTTGACTCCCCAGCTCTATAAAAAATTAGCCGGGGCCAGGCGCGGTGGCTCACACCTGCAATCCAGCACTTTGGGAGGCCGACGTAGGTGGATCATGAGGTCAGGAGTGCAAGACCAGCCTGGCCAAGATGGTGAGACCCTGCCTCTACTACAAATACAAAAATTAGCCTGGCACGGTGGCGGCACCTGTAATCCCAGCTGCTTGGGAGGCTGAGGCAGGAGAGTCATTTGGGTCCAGGAGGCTGAGGTTGCAGTGAGCCAAGACTGTGCCACTCCACTCTAGCATGGGCAACAGAGCAACACTCAGTCTCAAAAAAAGAAAAATTAGCTGGGTGCTGTGGCACATGCCTATAGTCCCACCTACTGGGGAGTCTGAGGTGGAAGGATCACCTGAACCTGGGAGGTCCAGGCTGTACTGAGCTTTGAGGAAGACACTGCACTCCAGCCGGGGAGACAAAATGAAACTCTGTCTCAAAACAACAACAAAAAGCCTAAACAACGAAAAAAACCAAGAACCTTTACTTTAATCGACCACTATTTCTATCTACAGAAGGCTTATTGTTTCTTGGTCACTGAAATACGATTAACATACCTTTGTAAGTCTAAACTTTGACCATGGCTGACAAATAGAAAATCATCTGAATAACTGTACGAAGGCCGGGTGCGGTGGCTCAAGCTTGTAATCCCAGCACTTTGGGAGGCCGAGGGGGGGCGGATCACGAGGTCAAGAGATCGAGACCATCTTAGCCAACATGGTGAAATCCCGTCTCTACTAAAAATACAAAAACTAGTCGGGTGTGGTTGCGTGCCCCTGTAGTCCCAGCTACTAGGGAGGCTGAGGCAGGAGAATTGCTTGAACCCGGAAGGTGGAGGTTGTAGTGAGCCAAAATTGTGCCACTGTACTCCAGCCTGGTGCCTGGTGGCAGAGTGAGACTCTGTCTCAAAAAAAAAAAAAAAAAAAAATTCTATGAAAAGCCGTAATTTTAAAGTTCCATTATCAATGCAAACATGTTGCTTATTTACACTGGAGTCTTGGGCAACAATGGAGAAGCACTGTGTGTGGTGTTACTACATTATGGCGGTCCTCTTCTCCTTCATCGTTGCCTGCTCAAGGCATGGGTGTGTGAACCATGTCCAGCCAAAGAGACCTGGGGAAGTTAGCTGCGGACGTTTGGAAAAGATCTCCTCCCATGTAACAGAGAGGCGCTTGAAGAAATACCTCGTTTCTTACTGTTTTTAAAGCTTTTGTAGCTTCGTAATTGTATTGTACGTATATATGAAGAGGTGTCATACATGATTCTAGAGAAAGTCCCCTAGTCATCCCACAATCACACAGTTGGCAGAGGAGAGTGATGGAAAGAACCTCTGTCCTTTATGACACTGTTGAATCACTTCCCTTATTCTTCAACTGCCTGCCTCCAGGCACCTTTTTGAGTGAAATAACTAAGTGTCTCACTACTGCTTAACCAAGTTGTAATAGAGTAGTTTGATACTTACAGCCAAAAGCAGTTTTAATTGATTCAGTACTGCTATAAACTGCCTACACAATGCCTGAAAAAACAGCACATGTTTAAATACTTTGGTTATTACTCCTATAAGTAAAATATAAAGATTAACATGTCAAAATCACCATTGATTCTGCTCAGAATCCTTCCCTACTCTGATAACTCAAAATACTCTGTCCTTGATTTCATGTGCTTTACATTTTAATCATTTGTGAACATGATTTATAACACCTTTTGAGTTGTAATCTCTCTTTTGTGCCTTCTATACAGTACGGACTCAGTAACTATTTGTTAACTGAATTAATGATTAAGGCACTGTATTTATTTAAATAAGGGATTAAAGGTGCCCACCACCACTCCTGACTAATTTTTGTCATTTTAGTAGAGACAGGGTTTCACCGTATTGGTTAGTTTCAAACTCCCGACTGCAAGTGATCCTCTAACCTTGGCCTCCGAAAGTGCTGGAATTACAGGGGTGAGCCACTGCGCCCGGCCATAAGGCAATGTGTTTAAATTGCTTTGTTAGCCAGGTGTGGTGGCTCATTCCTGTCATTCCAGTGATTTGGGAGGCTGATGTAGAAGGATCACTTGTGGCCAGACTTTAAGACCAGCCTGGGAAACACAGTGAGGCCCTCATCTGTAAGATATAAAAGTACTTAGCCAGGTGTGGTGGTGCACCTGCAGTCCCAGCTACTCAGGAGGCTGAGGTGAGAGACTCTCTTGAGCCCAGGAGTTCGAGGCTGCAGTAGACTATGACTGGACCACTGCACTCCAGCCTGGGTGATAGAGCTAAGTCCTGTATCTGAAAAAAATAAAAAATAAAAATAAACGTATTACAGAAGTGTGCAAAAAATAGACATCATAATTCCCAACGACTGTACCCTTGTGTGTGTGTGTGTGTGTGTGATTTAACAGACTCACTTAATAATTAATGAGTTTGCTGGTAGTTTATTTTTCACTTTTAGACCTTACCATTGGATTTAATTCTGATGCTGGCTTCAACATGGAAGTTACATAAGAAAATCTGAAGCCATTGTGTATTTCAACCAGGATTCTTTTTAGGAGATAGAGGTCAGCCTAGTGCAGTGAAGTCTGATTGGAGGTGGACAATGAGGATCCTGCCGAGGTGCTGCCCTAAGCTTCTGTTCAGTCCAATTTAAGTTCATTCTTTTTGATTACAGGCATTACAAAGACACTTTTTGCCCATAAAATGGGCAGATAATTTTTTTTTGAGACGGAGTCTCACTCTGTCACCCAGGCTGCAGTGCAGTGGCACGATCTCAGCTCACTGCAACCTCGAGGCCTCCTGGGTTCAAGTGATTCTTTCACCTCAGCCTCCCGAATAGCTGGGACCACAGGCTCATGCCACCATGCCTGGCTAATTTTTGTTTTTAGTGGAGATGGGGTTTCACCATGTTGACCAGGATGATCTGCATCTCTTGACCTTGTGATCCGCCTACCTCAGCCTCCAAAAGTGCTGGGATTACAGGCGTGAGCCACCACGCCATGCCTAATAAACAATGTTTCAATCTCAGAAGTTCAAGGATTATGAAACAAGAAGACCCAAGATTTGATGAAGGGAGAAACCAGAATTTAGTATGGCTGAAGACAGGTGGGGATACAGACCATGGCAGGTAGACCCTGGATGTGGGAGGGAGTGTCCATAGTAGAAGCTTCTGAGATTGGTTGGATGGATAAGTCAAGGGATTTGGGCACTGAAAGTTAGGTATAAGGGGAAAGAAAAGATATACGGAAAAATTAATTCTATTTTAAAGTTTTCCCTGGGACCAGCCATGGATAGAGGAAAATGGGAAAGAAAAGTTTTGTATGGCTTAAGTTTGTTTTTCGTGTCATTCAGAGAGCCTGCCTTTGGAGCTAAATAATTTGCAACTGTCTATCAATGTCAATTTGTACATGAGTAGAGTTTTTCTTTTTCTTGAGTTTCTGTTTCCTTAAGAGTAAAATGGGAATAATAATGTCTACTGCACAGAGTTGTTGAGATCACGTGACATCACATGTAATCTATGCTTAGCACAGTGCCTGAGACATAAAACCCCAGCCAAGCAAATGTTAGGGTTATTCCATGAATGGTGAATGAGTGTCTTCCAGGTTCTCTGCATCAGGCACTGGTAATGCGAAGGTGAACAAGATGTGGGCTACGTTCCAGAGTATGAATGAAAGGAAGTGTGCTTATTAGAAAGGACTGCCCAACTTTACAATCTAAAGAAATACTCAAAGCACAGTCTTGCGTTTAGAAACTCAGGTATAACATGAAATGAAGACACATACAAAAGGATGGCAAATATTTATAAGCAAAAATACATACTGAACTTGAATACACAATAGGTTTGTTCTGTTCAGCTTAGAATTTGCCTTTCAAACATGTGCATTTCTGGATCATAGTGAAAATGGGACTATGATCTGCTGAAAGACTTTGTAAAGAATGAAAAGGAAAAGCTGAGTATTTGAAAAAGTCGAGGAGTTAGAACATAAATGGAACGAAAACATAGACGGTTTAGATTCAAACAGGGTTAGGATAAAGATCACAAAGTACAATCATGAGATACAGTGAGGTAGAAAAAAGAAATATTGTATCGTTTGGCAGTTGAGTATAAAATACAAAATAAAAATCATCTCTTCAAATAATGTCAACGTTAAATGAACAAAAAACAATGACAACAAAACAGTGGCTAGAGGCTCACTGGGGAGAAATAGCTAAAGCAGATGCTACAGAAGGCTGAAATAGATCGTGTAAAATACTTTGCATGCTATACAGGAGGCATTAAACCGGAGGGGATTAAGCATGTGCTGGGCATGCTCACATCCTACCAGGGTACCCTTAAATTAAGCCAATGAAAAAGCTGAGAAATGACAGGAGCATAAGTGGTCTACCAGCAGCAGTTATTTACACTGAGGGGATTGGGAATGATTTTCTGTTTGCACTATATTCCCTTCCAAGAGCCTGTGTGTATACATGTCTGTATGCATGTTTTAGAAAGAAAAGTAATCTATGTTATACCATTAATCCAAGGCCATGTCTAAAATGTTTTGGTAATACGGACTGGTAAAGATAAATATTATTGTTTTCCTTTATGTCACAGACCTATGCGTTTTCTTAGCAAATCAATTTTTGAGCCAGAGCAGATCAGAAAGGATATAATTGTTTAGAGTTTCAAAACATCTGGAAAGTTACTCTGGCAGTAGAGTTAAATTCACTAGCAAAACAGATGTTTTCCACTGTGGCGGGAAAATGCAGCTTTCTTATATGTATTGCATATGGTCCAAATCCATTTAAGAAGTAACTCCACCTCTTAAAGGGCCTGGGGACCACAGTGCTCTCATGGATTCTGCCAAATGTAAGCATGGCCAAGGCCATTTAGGTGTTCCAACGGCAATATTTTATAATAATCTTTTAATCTTGTGTTTTACAAAACAAAAGAACAAAGTTTAAAAAGTCCGGGTTGCCTCTCCAAGGCCTCAGTCAAAACGTTAGAATTGGGTTAAAGCCCGTTGGTAACCTTGGCAGGAGTTCTGGGAGCCAAGAGGGAGGAAGGATAGGAGGTCAGGAGAGAGGACTGTGGCCTGAGAGTTCTGGCTTTGTCTCCCAGAAAAAGCAGAGATGCTTCTTCCCACTACACATTTGGAAAGAGTATCAGAAACTCTAGGAGACAAGACTTGTCAAAAACTCAGAAACTGTTGGGACCCAGGAACAGAGGAAATTGATTCATTCAAAAACTCATTTAGAGAAAATGTTTTCTTTTACAGAAGACTCACGTTCTTACATACAGATGAATTTTAACTATTTGATGGTACAAAGCACATATTTTAGTTTTTTTAACCCTTGTAAAAATAGGAGTAAAATTTAATAAAAAGCATTTGCATTGGTCATTTGCTAATTAATTGTTTTAAGCTAAAATGTTCCATATTCTTAGGGAACCAATTTCCTGAAAATTGAAATGTTTCCAGGAACATTTTCCTGGTTTAAAAATTAGGCTTTCAGTATTCTTGATTAAGAAAGAAATAAAAGTAAGAAGTAGAACAAAGGAACAGCTTTTTAATTGTATTAAATAATGTAAAAATATTTTTTACCAAGATTAAGATGGAGGAAAGTATACTTGATTAAGCTAATTACATTGGTTTGGAGTCATCAGGGCTGTCAATATTTGAAAATGTGGCTCAATTATATAGAGAAGTACTTAGGTTGTCCAGGTTGCTGCTGAGCATTCCACAGTATTTGAGAGTTCCAAAAGCCCATCCTGTAAAGATAAAGGGTGTAAATCATTATTTAGATTTAGAGATACTGAGACTTGTATTATTTCCACATAAGGGTTGCCTGCTGTCACAAAATGTTTCAGATCTCTTTATAATGAGGTGCCACTGTAGCACAGGCTAGAGTACTGACAGAATTATCTGTGCTCTGTTCATCTCTGCTTGGTACGTACATGCCTGCCAAAATACAGTAACTACTATTATGAATGCTGGGATTTGGATTAACGTGTGTCAGGGAAAATGTGAATAAATCAATTATTGATACTAGGCAGCCACATCTCATTTCCAACTTATTAACACTATAAGATGATCCACTTAGGATATCATCACCATCCCTGTTTACTCTCATTCGTGTCTGAAGCTAGCTCATCAGGATTTCAGAGAGAACACCTTTGAACCTGAAACACTTTAATTTTCGCCTTGCTCCAGGGAATTGTGGGTTAGAAAGATATCATACTTTAGAGAAAAACATAAAGATCTCTCGGTGAAGATTATTTGCATTTTTCTGAGAGATAATGCTATTCATCCATTGTATGGAGGAGTGCCCAGAATAGAAATGAGCAAGGAGCAAAGATGTGCTAAGTGAATAGCCCCCTAATTCCTTTTGAGACGAGTCTTCCCAGTGCACGTTACTTTGTTTGAAATATTGTGAATTTCCAAAACTGAGAATGTACCAATGTTGGTAGGTGCCAAAACACATCTGAAAGCTGGAAAAAAAATGAGTTCTCTATTTTTTGCAGCCAATCTCTCCCTTTCTTATAGCTCTACTAGGGGATAATTGAAAACTGACGTATGGATAGGAAAAGGAGTGACTGGAGATAAAAAAGTGCAAAAAGTATGAAAAAATATGAACATGTATAATTGAAGCAGGCATGCTGAGAAAGGGCTTTGTGCAGTGATGTAGAAAGAAAATGAGGCTCGGAGTAATTCTGGGATTAACATGCATCCATTGCTACCAGTCTATCCAGCTACCAGTCTGTCCTTCTCTCTTGCTCATAGGAAGAGAAGGAGAAAAGAGAAAGCTTAGCATAAGTGAAAGATGCCAGGTTAGGAGAAAGCTCAGGTGTTTCATGGAATATTTAGCAGACAGAAAATTGCAGAAAGCACCTTCACTAGTGATGACATTAGTTTAAGACGTGTTGTGAAAGAAACATCGCTTTTTTTTTTTTTTTTTTTTTTCATAAATCCCTGCACTTGATTTTTTTTCTTCATGTGGAAAGAGGGGCAGAGTACAGAAAGGAAAAGGTGATGGAGAAAAAGAATAGGAACCCAAGATGACCATGACTCCTTTCCTAACCTCAGATAGGAAAGCAGAAACATGTATTTAGGCCAAATGTAAAGACAATAAAAACTTAAGATTTCTCTTTAGGCCAAGAAATGTCACAGACCAGCTTGGGAAAACATTAAAAGCTCATGAATTAAAAGGATATTAGAATAAATAGGTCTTTGGGTTTCTATTTAAATACCTCTTTAAAAGTGTAGTAAATGATTTTTCCAACTAATTTTATCAAGTGAAATCTTCCATCTGGCTTCACTGAGAAAGAATTTAAAAGTTGTGGAATAGTAGACTCAGAGCTGGAAGGAATCTGTGTCTTTTCATCCAACCCCCTCGTTTTCCTTGAGCAAATTCTACAGTGTAATGTAAACAGAATCTATCAAGCCCACATGCTCCAGACTCACTCATTAAAAACACAAAACAGCTTCTGCCACTCCTATGTTTCCTCCCAGCTACTAGTCTATCCTCTTTTCCTAGCTAAGCTCCCTGCAAAAGCAGTTTACCTTTGCTCTCTCTACTTCCTCGCCTCCCTTTCACCTTCCCAGGCCACAAAGCTGCCATTCCATTGAAATCGCCTATACTTAAATACCCTCACAAGGTACACTCTTCCATCTGTGCAAACGTCGGCTTTGAAGCTGGACAGCTGGGTTTCAGTCTTGCCCTTCTCATTGACTTCTTGTGTCACCTTAGGGAAGTTCACCTCTCTGTGCCTCATTTTCTCATCTGTAAAGTGTGGATAATAATAATCCTTACTTTACAAGGATGCCATAAGAGTTGACTAAATGAAGCTATGGAACCTGGTCAAAACATCGTCTGGCCTGTTAATAAAATACATTTCAGGGCCGGGCGCAGTGGCTCACGCCTGTAATCCCAGCACTTTGGGAGGCCGAGGCGGATGGGTCACAAGGTCAAGAGATTGAGACCATCCTGGTCAATATGGTGAAACCCTGTCTCTACTAAAAATACAAAAAATCAGCTGGGTATGGTGGCGTGTGCCTGTAATCCCAGCCACTCAGGAGGCTGAGGCAGGAGAATTGCCTGAACCCAGGAGGCGGAGGTTGTGGTGAGCCGAGATCGCGCCATTGCACTCCAGCCTGGGTAACGAGCGCAAAACTCTGTCTCAAAAAAAATAAAAAATAATTAAAAAATACATTTCAGACTGGGTGTGGTTGCTCACACCTGTAATTCCAGCACTTTGAGAGGCTGAGGCAAGAGGATCCCTTGAGCCCAACAGTTTGAGCTTACAGTGAGCTATCATCTCGCCACAGCACCCCAGCCTGGATGATGGGGGAAAAAAGAAATAAAATGTGTTTTGAATTCTTAGCTATCACCATCTTTCTTGCTACATTTGTAGTTTTACTGTTAACCAGTTCACTCCTTCCAAGCTCCTGTCCATCCCTCCCTCTTTCCTGCTTTTCATGATTCATTTTTCCAGTGTATTTGAGTCCTTCTGATAGGCCAGGGCACTGGGACCACTGGTGATCTAGATAGCACACTGCATGTTTTCAAGGGGCTTGAACCCGTAGTTTTCATCTTATCACCCTAAGCTGCTGCTTCTCAGTTTTCTGTGGAGACGCCTTTTCTTCTCTCTGCCTCTTGATGTCTTAAATGGTCCTTACGTTTTGTCTCCTCATTCTAACAGAGCTTTCTGAAGATGAAGATCCATCTATACCGAGTCTGTCTTCTGTCTTGACTATATTCCTAGGCCTACACTTTACACTACATATTAGTTGTCTTCACTGTTAAAAAGGCACTTCAATCCCCAGATCTCCAACAAGGAATGGATTATCTCCCCACTGCAGCGCCCTGCCTGGTTTCCCACCTGGACACCCATACCAGAATCCTCGTTCTGCTTCGACTCCTCCACATCAATCACATGACAATGTGGCTTGCTTCTCAAATGTGATCTCTTCTCTATCCTCACGTTCTAGTTCAGGCCTTCATTATTTTTTCTGTTTCTTCATGGTTCAATCTTGGTAGGTCGTATGTGTCCAGGAATTGATTCATTTCTTCTAGGTTTTCCAATTTGTTGGCTAATAGTTGCTCATAATCATCTCTAATTCTTTGCATTTCTGTGGTCTTAGTTGGTATGTCTCCTTGTTTATTTCTGATTTTATTTCTTGGGGTCTTCTTTCTTTTTTTCTTAGTCTAGCCAAAAGTTTGTTGATTTTGTTTATCTTTTCAAAACACTATCCTTTTGTTTCATTGATTTTTCTGTATTTTTTTAAATCTCAATTTCATTTAGTTCTGCTCTGACCTTTATATTTTGTTCCTTCTACTAATTTTGGTTTGGTTTGTTCTTGATTTTCTAGTTCCTTGAGGTGTATCCTTAGATTGTTTATTTGAAGTCTTTCTACTTTTTTGATGGAGGCATTTATTGTAATTAATTTCCCTTTTACTGCTGCTTTTGCTGTATTCCGTAGATTTTGGTAGGTTGTATTTCCATTTTCATTTGTTTCAAGAAATGTTTAAATTTTCTCTTAATTTCTTCACTTACCCACTGGTCATTCAGGAGAATGCTGTTTGATTTCCATGTGTCTGTGTATTCTCTGAGGTTTCTCTTTTTACTGATTTCTAGTTTTATTCCATTGTGGTCAGAAAACATACCTGATATGATTTCTACATTTTTGATTTAGTGGAAACTTGTTTTCTAGCATGTGATATGGCCTATTCTGGAGAACATTCCATGTGCTGATGAAAAATATGTGTATTCTGCAGCAGTTGGATGAAATGCTCTGTAAATATCGGTTAGGCCTATTTGGTCTTGTGCGTGGTTTAAATCTGTTGATTTTCTGTGTGAATAATCTGTTTGTTACTGAGAACGGAGAGTAGAATCCCCGACTTTTATTGTATTACACTCTCTATCTCCCTTTCCATCTATTAATGTTTGCTTTATACACTTGGGAGCTCTGGCATTGGGTGCACATATCTTTATAATTGTTACATTCTCTTGCTGAAATGATGCCACTATCGTTATAATAACCTTTGTTTGCTTTTAAAGTCTTTGATTTCTAGTCTATTTTGTCTAAATACAGCTTTTCCTGCTTTTTTTGCATTTCCAGTTGCATAAAATGTTTTTTCCACTCCTTCACTTTTAGTCTACACGTGTCTGTATAGGTGAAGTGAGTTTCTTGAAGGCACCATATAGGTGAGTCTTGTTTCTTTTTCCACTCAGCCACTCTATGTCATTTGGTTGGAGAATTGAGCCCATTTACATTCAGTGATATTGTCGGTAAGTTAGGACTTACTATTGCCACTTTGTTGCTATGTTCAAGTTATTTTTAATTTCTCTCTTCCTTTTTCCATCTCTTACTGTCTTCTTTTGTGCTTAAGTGACTTGCTTTTTTTTTTTTGAGATGAAGTCTTCCTCTGTCACCCAGGCTGGAGTGCAATGGCATAATCTCAGCTCTCTGCAACCTCTGCCTACTGGGTTCAAGTGATTCTCCTGCCTCAGCCTCTCAAGTAGCTGGGATTACAGGTGCCCACCACCACACCCAGCTAATTTTTGTATTTTTAGTAGAGACAGGGTTTTGTCATGTTGGCCAGGCTGGTTTTGGACTCCAGACCTCAGGTGATCCATCCACTTCGGCCTCCTAAAGTGCTGGGATTATAGGCATGAGCAACTGCACCTGACCGTGACTTCCTTTTTTAGTGAATCTTTTATAGGTTTTGGCATGGTCATTACTATGAGAATAGCAAAAAACGTAAGTTATTTTAAAGAAATAAAAACTTAGATCGCAAAGAATAGAAAGAATGAAAAAAATCTAAACACCCTACACTTTGACTTCATAATCTCCACATTTTAACTTTATATCACTTCAGTTTAGATATTTTCATATTGCTTATCTCTTAAAAGGTTGCTATGGTGATTTCAGTTTTGATAGGTTTGTCTTTTGGGCTTTATACTGTAATTATAATTCTAACACAGTGTTAGAGTTTTCCGGATTTGTCTGGGTTCTTAATTTTACTAGTGTGTTTTATAATTTCAAACTTCTTTTTCACATTACTATTTTTATATTTCAGATTGAAGAACTCCCTTTAGCATTTCTTCTAAAATGGCTCTAGTGGTGGTGAATTTGCTCAGCTTTTGTTTGGGAAAGACTTTACCTGTCCTTCATATTTAAAGGATAGTTTTGCTGAATATAGTATTCTTGGATTACAGCATTTTTCTTTTAGCACTTTGAAAGTGCTTCCCCCTCCCTCTTGGCATATATGATTTCTGTTCACAAGTCTGTTGCTGGATAAATTGGAGCTCATTTCTATGTTATTTGTTTATTTTTCTCTTGCTGCCTTCAGGGTCCTCTCTTTGTTGATCACCTTTGAGTTGATTACTATATGCTTGGGAATAGTCTTATTTGGGTCAAATCTACTTGGCGACTTCTGACCTTCCTGTATCTGGATATTTATATCTTTCTCAAGTATTGGAGAGTTTTCTGTTACTATTTCTTTGAATAAGCTTTCTACCCTTTGCTCTTGCTCAATTTGTCTTAGCATCAATAATTCTTTTATTTAAAAACTTTTAAGTTCAGGGGTACATGTGCAGTTTTGAACACAGTAAACTTGTGGCATGGGGGTTTATTGTACACATTATTTCATCACCCAGGTATAAAGCCTAGAACCCATTAGTTATTTTTTCTGATCCTCTTCACCCTCCACCTTCTGATAGGCCCCAGCATGTGTTGCTCCCATCTATGTGTTCATGTGTTCTCATCATTTAGCTCTCACTTACAGGGGCAAACACATGGTATTTGTTTTTTGTTCCTGGAACACCAATAATTCCTAGATTTGGTCTGTTGAGGTAATTTTCTATATCTTGTGGGTGATCTCTGCTCCTTTTCATTCTTTTTTCTTTTTAATTATTTGACTGTGTACTTTCAGTGAGAAAGGTCTGAAAGAAGGTAACTCATTAGCGTGGAAAAACTGGTTAGGGGTCTGTGCCTAGGGGAATCAACCTGTGGAATGTACCTGTGGGTTTGTGCCTGGGGGAACCAACCTGTGGAATGTACCTCCTGCTGCATGGTGCTGCTGATTGTCCTCTCTGATTTGGCATTTTCTTATAGAGCGGAGTTACAGAGCAGAGTTTCCAGGGTTGGGAATGGTAGTTACACCTCCTTTCCTTGTGTCTGGCTGCCCTCAGGGATATTTCTACCTACATCGCTCTGTATGCTTCCTGTGGTTTGAGGCAAAGACAGGTTTCCTGCTAGGGAACCCGAGATGGTGGAGAAGCTTGTTCCTCACTTTGATCTCACTTTTTCCAGTATAGAAACCATGAGTAAGGGAATTTTTCCACATTTTTGGTGCCAGGAAAGAGGAAGGGTGTGCTGGATATGGGCATCTGATTTTCTTACCATCTGCTCAAAGTTGTTTCACTTTTCTGTGGTCTCAGGAACCATCTCCTCCTTATATTGGAGTTCAGTATATTGCTGCTGATAATCTTAGCACTATATATTTGTTTCTAGTTTTCTGTGGGGTTGGGGCAGGGATAGGGCTAAAGCCATTTTGGAACCCTATTTTTCTCTTCATTGAAGACCAGCCTTTGAGGTTTCTTTACTTCCTATCTTCTATTCCATCAGTCTATCCTTATACACTTTCTTTTTCCCCCTCCGGAGAGTTTTAGTGAATGGTAGTACTGTACCACATGCTATACCAGTTTAGTGTGAGAATTTTCTAATAAATCTTTTCTAATAGCTAAAACTGCTTCCTTTTATATCATCAAAAGGTCCATCCCAAGCTGCGGGAAGAGATACCTGGGTCCTAAGTTTCTAGGAGGACATTTCCAAGACAACGTGTTCTCTCTTTACAAAAAGATGGGTACAGAGAGAGCAAATTTTAGCCTCAAAGAAAGAACGATTACCAGGCAATAATCGAGCTGCTCCATCCTTTTCACGAGGCCTGCTGACTGCTAAAAGGGAACTACATTCTTAACCCACAGGTATTTTTCAAAGTGGCAGTGGCTCACACTATTTCTTGCAGCAGAGGGCCCTGGGCTCCTTCTGGAACCACCACCACTAGCTGTGGTGGGCCAAGGTTGGCCTTGGCCATCTTGTGCATGTCATGATTCCTCTCAATCATGGGGCCCTGGCTGTAAAAAACCTCCAGCAGCCCATGTGACAGCTTCTCTGGCTGGCGTCAGCATCCCTTGGTGCCACTTAGTGATCATGCACTTTATGGCCAGGAAGTGGTGACAATGGTAGAGTAAGGATACAGGGACCCAGGAGAGATGGCCTCCCTTGAGGATGGGTACCAGCCCAATCACAGGCTCACAGCTTCTCACTGCCTAGTGGAAGACAATGTAGGACAGGTGTCCCCAACCCCCAGGCCACAAACCTGTGGTAAGTTTCATAGCCTATTAGAAACCAGGTCACCGGGCCGGGCGCGGTGGCTCAAGCCTGTAATCCCAGCATTTTGGGAGGCCGAGGAGGGTGGATCAGGAGGTCAAGAGATCGAGACCATTCTGGTCAACATGGTGAAACCCCGTTTCTACTAAAAGTACAAAAAATTAGCTGGGCATGGTGGCGCGTGCCTGTAATCCCAGCTCCTCAGGAGGCTGAGGCAGGAGAATTGCCTGAACCCAGGAGGCGGAGGTTGCGGTGAGCTGAGATCGCGCCATTGCACTCCAGCCTGGGTAACAAGGGCGAAACTCCGTCTCAAAAAAAAAAAAAAAAAGAAACCAGGTCACCAGCAGGAGGTGAGTGGCGAGCAAGCAAGGTGAGCGATCAGCATTATTGCCTGAGCTCTGCCCCCTGTCAGATCATCAGCCGCATTAGATTCTCCCAGATGCACGATCCCTACTGTGAACTGCACATGTGGAGATCTAGGTTGCCTACTTCTTTTTTTTTTAGACAGAATTTCGCTCTTGTTACCCAGGCTGGAGTGCAACGGTGTGATCTTGGCTCACAGCAACCTCTCCTCCCAGGTTCAAGCAATTCTCCTGCCTCAGCCTCCCAAATAGCTGGGACTACAGGCGCGCACCACCATGCCCGGCTAGTCTTTGTATTTTTAGTAGAGACGGGGTTTCACCACATTGACCAGGAGGGTCTCCATCTCTTGACCTCGTGATCCACCCACCTCGGCCTCCCAAAGTGCTAGGATTACAGGCTTGAGCCACCGCGCCCGGCCTGGCTGCACACTTCTTATGAGAATCCAATGCCTGATGAAATCTTCAATCCCCTTCATCCCCCCTCCCGTCGACCCCCTCTCCCCTGCCTGTGGAAACCAGTTTCTGAAAGGTTGGGGACCACTGGTATAGGGGTTGCTTTCAATGCTTAGCTGTTCCCTTGCAGAAACATCATGGTACTTCTCAAACTGCTGCCTTTTCATAGCTTCCAGAATCAGAGTCATGCGGGATCTGGGCCAGTACATTGTTTTCCCCTTCATGATCACGGTGGTGAATTTACTGATTATGGAGTCTTTGCACACAGAGCTTGTTATTGGTATTGGAGCAGCTTTGATGAGCTGAGTGTCCTTGAGCTCCTGATGATACTTCTCAGTATCTTCAGCCACTGGCTTGCCGTAATGTTCCTTACCAATCTGGGGATCTCTAAGTTCAGGACTGTAGCAGCTCCACCTCACCTGCGTTAGCCCGGAAAGCTGCAAGACAGCCCGCCGCGCACCAGCGCCAGGCCTGCCCCCGACACACTTTCTAAAGCACAACCTTGTTTATTAATTCAACCACTTATTCACGCATTCACTCATTTATTTAAGAACATGTAATATAAACACACTGTGTGCCAGGAACAGATTATTTTATTTCCCTCTTTAAATTCTTCAACAGTGCCTTGACTCCCCGCTATTCGTGTTTATGTACATTCCGTGTTCCTGCCTCCACCTCCTGCCCATTCCCTTGATAAACTGCTACAAGTTCTTCATAACTCAGCCTAAATTTCTCCTTATTCATTCATTAAACTCTGCCCAGCACTGGGGATCTATAGCAATAAACAAACCTGACAGATATCCCTGCTCTCACAGAATTTACATGAGGGAAACAGACAATAAATAATTGAACAAGATCTTCAGATTGTGATAGGCGCTGTGATAAAAAAGCAATGTAATACAATAGGGAGAGAGAGAAAGGAGAGAGAGTGCGGTGTGTGTGTGTGTGTGTGTGTGTGTGTGTTTATGCAGGGTAGGAGTATAGTTTAAACAGGGCAGTTGGTCAGATAAATCTTTTCTGATGAGGTGGCACTTGAGCTGAGTCCTGAACCGAGTTAGCCGTGTAGCAATCTGGAAGAAGAGCGCCCTCGGGCAAGGGAAGAGCAAGTGCTAAGGCGCTGGGGTGGAAGCACCTCAGAGAGCTGGAGGGGCAGCATGGAACTTGGAAGCCATGCGGTGAAAGGAAGCACAGCAAGGCTCTGTGACGTCACTCTTGGTTTTGCATAGCTGCATCGGGCACTCATGTCCCTCTGCTCAGATAGTGCCTGGTATTAAATTGTACTTTTATGACATGGTATATGGTTGTTGTTATTTATGTCTAACTGCTAACGCTGCACACCCTGAAGGGTGGGGACCATTTGTACTATTTTTTTTTTTTTGCCTCCAGGGCCCATCCCTGTGCTTGGCAGGTACTTGGACTTTGCTAAATGGGTGAGTCAGAGGACCTCAGGATTCTTTCCTATGCTTGAGTCACCTGATTGGGTTTCTTGGTTCTTACTGCTCCCAGTACTCTGCGGGAGTAGGGCTTTCATCACTTCACCCTCTTGGCGCTCTGTACTGATGTTTGACCAGCTTTGGCTACTTCCCTCCTGAAACCTTGCGTCTTGGACATTCCTGTGTTGATTTCCATTCGCGACCCCTCTACCCCTCCTCAGATTTCTTATGTGTCGCAGTGAGAAGTGTGGCCTGTGAGGGCTTTGCCTCTGAAGGGCTCCACATGCTGGGGCTGTGGAAAGGCTCATCCTGAGCAGTAATAAAGGAGGATGAACGCAGAAGGCAGGGACAGAATATGGAAGGGCTCCAAGTTGAATGGTAATAAAAATACTGGCAATTGGCTGTTACAGTTTACAAAAGTCATGCTGAGATTCTACTTCTAAGATTTTATGAACACTTCACTCTTTATTATCAGACCTTTTTTGTGCTAGAGTGAATAAGTTTTAAACATTAGCTTAATTTTTGATAACTGTCAAATATGCACATATTATAATGATATGGTTTTATAAGATATCAGATCCTGAAAATAGATGACATCATAAAATTAGACAATGAATCTCTCTCTTTTTTTCTTAAAGCAGAGGGTGGAGGTTTTTTTTTTTTTTAAAGATAAGAATCTCAGAAATTGCAAATACAGGTGCAAATCACTAGCAAACAAGCCTTTAAATTGTTGAAATAGGTTTATCATGAATATGAGCGAGGTTTATGTATCTTATTATAAAAGAACTTTTGCGTTTCTTATGTAAAACCTACTTTCTCAAATTTCATGCATAATTAGACATTTGGTATCTATTTCATTAAGTCACAGCAGATTAAAAGTTAATAGATTAACAGAGCAGGAAAGGTGGCAGAGGAAATGATAGCAACAAAACTAATGGAAGGGTGCCAGATTGCAAAGAGGCAGGAAGACGCAGAGAGGCTGACCTCAAGCCCTCAAAATGTTAGCCATGGACTCTACCTCCAAGACAACAACTCAGGCGCCCGTAGGCACTGCTGTATGTGTGCGGTGACTGACCTGCAGGGGCAAATGCGAAGACTCATTTTGTTGGTTTGGGTTCTTTGCTTGTTTTCAAATTCCATTTGGTAGCAAAGCCTAACTCATCTTCTACTTGTTTGGCAGCAAATTTTATCTGAACTGATGTGAGGCTACTTAGGAAGTTCATTCTAATTTTTGAGAATATGTTCTGCTGCTGAAATAATGTGTTAATTACATACCTTATTTGGGGTGGGATGAATATACGGTATAAGCATCACATTCCCTTTACAAAATTAAAAACATCTGGTTGCAAGGGTTTTGGATAAAGGGTTGTGTACCTCCGTAGTGCAGTCATGAATGCTCAGAATGATGAGTGTGGTTAATGAGATCAGAAATGCATCCTTCAGCCAGGCGCAGTGCTTTACACCCTGTAATCCCAGCACTTTGGGAGGCCGAGGCGGGCAGATCTCTTGAGTTCAGGAGTTCAAGACCAGCCTTGCCAATATGAAAAAACTCTGTCTCTACTAAAAATACAAAATTAACCGTGTGTGGTGGTGCAGGCCTGTAATCCCAGTTACTCGGGAGGCTGAGGCAGAAGAATCGCTTGAACTCAGGAGGAGGAGCTTGTAGTGAGCCAAGATTGTGCCACTGCACTCCAGCCTGGGTGGCAGAGTAAGACTCTGCCTCAAAAAAAAAAATAAAAAGAAAAAAGAAAAGAAAGAAAGAAAGAAAGAAAAAGAAAGAAAGAAGTGCCTCCTTCATATATATAATAAAGTATAGAAAATGCTTTGAAAGCTTTGCATCTTAAAAAAGTGTTCATTAAAGTAATAGGAAACTTTTGGTGTTTTTGGAAAGTGAACAGGTTTTCATGCATACTTTAGAGATTGTGTACGTCTGCACTATAGTCATGAATTCCCAGAATGATGAGAGTATCTCTCTTTCTCTGTGTGTGTTGGGGGTTGTGTATGTGTTTTTTGAGTCCTTTAAGATGAAGTTACATTTAAAATCTGAGGGATAGGCCAGGCACAGTGTGGCTCATGCCTGTAATCCCAGCACTTTGGGAGGCCAAGGCGGGCAGATCACGAGGTCAGGAGTTCAAGACCAGCCTGGCCAATATGGTGAAATTCCGTTTCTACTAGAAATACAACACTTAGCTGGGCATGGTGGCATGCGCCTATAGTCCCAGCTACTTGAGAGGCTGAGGCTATAGTATCTTTTGAACCCAGAAGGTGCAGACTGCTATGAGCTGAAATCACACCACTGCACTCCAGCCCCGGCAACAGAGTGAAACTGTCTCAAAAAACAAAAAACAAAACAACAACAACAAAAAACTGAGGGATATATTTGCTCTTGCCTTGCCCAAATTGGAATTTCTTGGCAACCAATGAATTTCTGATTAAAAAACAACAACAGTAAAAACAAAACTGGGGTTTCTGTGCTGTGATCAGGAAGATGATCTTCAAGGTAAATAGTGAGTTACCTTGAATCTAAGTGAGCTCAGGGAGATAGCTATTGATAAATGTGAATTTGCATTTTAAAACTTTCCAAATTTGCAATCAGAGTTTTCTTTTCTCTGCAGAGGATTCTGCTGTTAAGTGAGAAGAAAGTTTGGGTGCCAACTCAAGGAAACAGTGTCTGTGTTTGCAATGCCAATGAGCTGACCCGGGGAATTCTAGCTCAGCAATCCTAAAGACACAAAAATGCGACTTTGGACATTAGGGGTGGAAGTTTGAAAAATCTGCCTGAGTTCTAGCAGGAGGAAAGAATTGAGAAACATGCAACATTCACAATGAGTATTAAAATATTACTAAGTTAAATTTTCTCTGCTACAAAATAATACAGGTCCATGGCTTAAAATTCAATTATAGAAATAAATTAACTATTGAAATAGTGAAGATAACTCCTATTACACCGTCACCCTCTCCCCCATAAAAATACTGGAAGAATGTTGGCATATATTTCTCTGTTCCTCTTTTTACATAAGTTAATTCATACTACATAATGTATGGCAACATGATGTCTTCCCCGGCCTTAATAAATATCTATCTTGCCATCTATCCAAGCTAGTAGTTAGTGTCGCCACCTCGTTCTTCTCAATTGTATAGTAGAATTCCATTTTAAAGCTCGACTATGATTTTAAATAGATCGTTTTTTGAAGGTTCCCCCCACAGTTATTTTATTTTCTTCCCTTTTAATTCTCATCTGCTTTTTTTTATTTTGCTTAGGCACAAGGAGGAAAATAAAAACCTAGATTTGATTAGAAAAAGCTGTAAATAGTGAGATAAGTGCTTTGTAAATGGCGAATTTCCAGTTCTGCAGAACAAACAGCACCGTTCTCTCAAAAAGATAAAACAAATGTCTCTTTTGCATTTTAAAGAACATTCGGCTGTTACTAGTAAATGGATCAATAACTCCCAAATTCTACAGTTAAATTTCCCTCAGTTATACAGAACACAAAAATTTCTGAAGGAAATCAACCTTTTCATAAAAATAAACTTTCACATTTAGAATTGGAAACAGAGTATCTGTGGTCTTTCTCAGAAAGGAGTTTGTTTTGTTATTGTTGTTTGTTTGTCTGTTTTAATGTACGGGGCTTATCAGTCATTCAAAGCTCAGGGATAATAGGCAATGAGGCATTCTGATGACCTCAGTCCAGGTAAATAAGAGGATGTGACTGGAGCACTTTGACCACAAATCAGAGCAACAATTCCACTGTCCTTCTGTCATTCTGTCTCACGCTTTTAGCCTTTCCCTAGCCCTCATTGTCTCCCTCCATTAAACTCCTCCCTGCTGTATCCAATTCCACAACTTCTCCTCCTCAGAGGAACAAGAATGATAATTAAGATGAGCACCTATGGGCTGGGCATGGTGGCTCACGCCTGCAATCCCAGCACTTTGGGAGGCTGAGGCGGGCTGATCATGACGTCAGGATTTTGAGACCAGCCTGGCCAACATGATGAAATCCTGTATTTTAGTCTCTACTAAAAATACAAAAATTAGCTGGGTGCCTGTAATCCCAGTTATTTACAGGCAGTGAGGCTGAGGCAGGAGAATTGTTTGAAGTCAGGAGGCAGAGGTTGCAGTGAGCCGAGATCACGCTATTACACTCCACACTATTACCCTCCAGCCTGGGTGACAGGGCAAGACTCCGTCTCCAAAAAATTAAAAAAAAAAAAAAAAAAAAAAAGACGAGCATCTGTGATCCACCTTTCCACCTTGCAATACTGCTGCGATTTAGATTTATCTACGTTATCCTCCTCATTTCATTCCTTTCCTGCCCTTCAGAGGTAACCACTATCCTGAATTTTGTGATAAGCATTCCTTTGTTTACAAACAAACTTTTTAACAAATGTGTGTCGCTCCTAAATAATAAATCATTTAGTTATGCTTTACTGAGCTTTGTAAAAATGGTATCTTATTATGCATAATCTGTGATTTCACTCAACTTTGTTTCTAAGAGTAATCTATACCGTGGAACATAGTGGTTGTTTCCTCATGTTCACTGCTATAGAATATTTTGTTAACAGAAAATACTAGAATTTTTTCCCTTTATTTAACGTATTCGTAAATTTTATTGTTATGATTTCTTCATTATGATTTCATACATTATTGGGAGTTTTTTTTTTTTTTGAGATGGAGTCTCGCTCTGTCTTCCAGGCTGGACTGCAGTGGCGAAATTTCTGCTCACTGTAACGTCCACCTCCTGGGTTCAAGCGATTCTCCTGTCTCAGCCTCCTGAGTGGCTGGGATTACAATGTGCACCACCATGCCCAGCTAATTTTTGTATTTTTAGTAGACACGGTGTTTTACCATGTTGTTCAGGCTGGTCTCAAACTCCTGACCTCATGATCCACCTGCCTTGGCCTCCCAAAGTACTGGGATTACAGGCATGAGCCACCGTGCCTGGTCAGGCATCTGTTTTTAAATTCCATTTAAATTATCTTTAGAAATCAAAATATAATTACTTAAAAATTTATTTTAAACTTAAACGTTTAAAAAGTTGGTCTGCTATTGATTTTTTACACTACTGTCTTACAGACAGAGATGAGTCAGGATCAGAGGTCAGTGACTTACTATCCTGTGGGCCGCATTTGGCCTGTCCCCTGTGTTTCTATAGTTGGCGAGCTTAGAACAGTTGGTACCTTCTAAATGGTCAAACAATACAAAAGGAGGATAATATTTTGAGGTGTGTAAGAATTACCTAAAATTTGAATTTACTGTGTCTTACATTAATTGGAACATAGTTAAGTTCATTTACTTATGTATTATCTATGGCTGCTGTTGAGCTACACCGGGTAGTTGTGTGGTTGCAACAGAGAGCATTGACCCGAAAAACCTTAGCTTTTGCTATCAAGTCCTTTACATAAAAAGTTTTTTAACCCCTTTTCTAGATGATGCAAATTCTCAGAAATGTGTTAAGGTATGCTGGTTAATTTTTACAAATATTTCTTATGGGTTTGTTGAGAAGTGTATCCTCTAACTGCTATATGCTACATATATAAGTATTATATATATATATTGATCTAGGTCTCTATATAAGTAATCTATCTATCTGTCTATCTTGAGAGAGATAGAGATAGATATATGTAGAGAGAGATATCAATAATTTAGTGGTTGAATGGTTGTGGAAATAGGTACGCCATGATAATAAGTTTTTCAATTTCCTCTTCTAGATTTTATTCTTATGTGACGATGTTTTCTAGCCACAATAATGCTGTTTTATCTTGAAGTCCATTGCATGTGATGTCAACATAGCTATATCAGATTTCTTTTAATTATTATAATTGATATATCTTAAGCTTTCCACGTTCTTATCTTTTTAAGTAACATACAGCTATATCTTCAAAAACTGCTTTGACTCTGTCTTTTAACTAGAGGGTTTAGTCCATTTGTATTGTGATTATTTATGTGTTTGAATGTTTCTCTTCTCAGTCTTTACCTTCTACCTTTCTAGGTCTCTCCTTTCCTTCTACATTTCTTTTCTCGCTTTTTTATGGCATACAGAGGACGATTGATTGTTAATATTTGTTTACTTCTTATTCTTTTTCCCTTCCTCTACTGGTTTGGAATTTCTACATCTCGTTTGTGTTCTTTTTGAGTTTTTAAGATATTGTGGAGCATAATGGTCAAAGCCACATTCTCTGCTTGAATTTAAATCTCAATTTCATCACATACTAACTTTATGACAGTTGTGTGTGTGTGTGTGTGTGTGTGTGTGTTTACCTGTAAAATGGAGGTTGTGAAGTACCATATGGATCATTTCTCTTAAAATCTTATTGTGAATATTTTTCTTAAGGACACTTAAAATTAATGTTAACCTCCTCAAACCAATTCAAGAACCTCAGAATGATTTAACCCTGATTATCCTCCTTCTGACTTGTAAGTTATTCTCCAGCATTTAAATTGTGTCTTTTGAACCTCACAAATTTCATATTATTAATATTATTTTATACAGACCAGGCTTCTTTATATTAAACCAAATGTTTATCAACTTATTTGTTCACCATTTTTTCTTGTATTCCAGTATTTCCTACTGGGTCACTTTCCTTCATCTGAAAGTGTGTTTCAGAAGTTCATCTTGTGAAGGTGGTAAAAAGAATAGATTTCATCTAAACATGTCTTAAGTTCAGTTTTGTTCTGAAAACATAATGTTTCTGGACACTAAATTATAGGTTGACAGTTATTTTCATTCAGCATTTTGAAAATATTCCACTGTCTGCTGGCTGCCATTATTGCTGTTGAAAAATTATTCAGTCTACTTGTTTTCTTTTGTAGATAATAATCCCCCTGCCTATGCTTTTAGGATTCCCTTTTCTTCTGTTGTTTTGCAATTTCACTGTCGTTTCTATTGGTTTGCTTTTTTTCATGTATCTTATGTGATACATGTGTGTGTAATGCCTCTATTTCATTTTCTTCTTGATACATGTACATAGCCAGGACTTCCTCGTTTTCTAGATTCAGGTCCTATATTAATCTTGGAACACGGTTAGCTATTGTCTCTTCTTCTCTTGCCTTTACACCATTCTTTGTAGTCTCTCATTCTGGGACTCTGATTAGACATGAGTAACATCTTAACATTCTCTATATTCCATATCTCTTAATGTTTATTATTTCTTCTCTTTTTTTCCTCTTCTGTGATGCATTCTGTATAATTTCTTCATATGTAGCTTACATTATTCTTTTCAAATATGTTTAATCTACTCTTTAACTCTCCATGGGGTTTCAAATTTTAGCAGTTATATTTTTCCTTTCCAAAAGTTCTGGTGGGTTCTTTTTCATGTATGCCTAGTCATCTTGGATAGATTTTTATTTATGATTTTAATTTTTAATTTCTTTATGCAGCCATATCATAGTAATTAGTTTTTTGCCTCATAAATTGAATTATGTTTGTTTATTCTGCTGACTTGAGTGTCAGCAGAATTTTCTTACATGTCTTGAGATCTTTGATTCTGAATTCCTATTTGGTTGATGTTTATTTGTGGGAAATTCTGGGACACTAACTTGAAGTTATTTTTCTCCAAAGAGGATTTCTGTCTATTTCTCTTGGGAACTTATGGGCCTAAGGACCTGAAACCACTCTGACTTCCTTCCAGCAGAGTCAGCTAACATGCGATTTAAAAGATTAGCTTCTTCACCTCGAAACCAGTCTAAGTCTTTATTAAAAGATTACTGCCTACCCCACCTGCTTCAGCAATTTTGTTTTGTTTTCGTTTTGGACCCTGAGAGATTCCCTTCACTATCTCAGGGTCCTACGATGCATATCAAAGCATATCAAAGCATATTTTCTGCAACATCCAGGTGATTTGTAGCTGGAGAACTTTTCAAATGATCTAATTAACTTTTCTGTGTGAAGCTTAAACAAACCTATGTGCCAACTCCGTACTTGCATTTAAGTGTAGTGTATAAGATGGGGAGTTCCTTGCCTGAAGGAGCGCCCAATGTCCTCCATATTTTATTTTGTTCCCTCTTTTTCCTTAGACTTTTGTTATCTTTTCTGTCTGTCTCATTTGGTCTCTTTTCTCCCTTTTCCTTCTTTCAAAGGTCTCTCTTGATTTACCCTCTTACCTCAGCTACACTATTGGATTCAACTAAAGTATTCTTTCAAATTATAATTATTAGTTGAGTCCAAAAGCATTTGTTGAATGAATGACCATTTCACACTCATTAAATTCTTCAAAAGATTCAAGTTCTTTGCAGATGCTTTTTACTCAAGTAACACTGGTTGGATTTTCTTCCCTTTGTGGAAAACTAATTCTTGATTATTCAACAAGATGGAAAAGCTAAAGAGTTCATCCATGAGCAAGCAATGTTGTATAGTTATTTATTTTTTAACTAATATAGTTTGTTTTTGGTGAAAATAAAAGCTATATTTAGAAAAAAATTTCCTTGATAAGAATACTTACCATGCTTCAAAATTTCCATACATTTCTAATGACATAGTACAAAATAAATTTAGAGCCTTTTGACATTTGAAGGCTAAAGCAAACTGAGTTTGCTAACCCAAATGGGTGTAAGAACCATAACTAAGCAGAAGTAGAAACATCAGATGCAAAGTGAGAAGCAAGCCCAAGCACCTCCTAAAATGAGAACAAAGATAATAACCCAAGCAATTTGGTTTGTTCTTTCAACAATGTGAAATAATAACAATGGTGGTAACCAACCTGAAATTACCTGTCTACTGACTTATACTTAGAAGATTTAGATCATAAAAAGAATAATATTATTCTAAGCTACAGTGTACCTTTTCCAGATTCACTCATGGATATGTTTTACGTTACATGGCTTTAAGGCTGTGAGTCTGCAGAGGTATACACAGCAGTCCCTAAATTATATTCATACATCAGATTGGGTAGTGGGAGTGGACAGGGATGTTCGAAGAATTCTTCTGACTCTTGGGTAGTGTGGAGATAGGTCTTACTCCCCAGATAAAATCCAGTCAGTATAATTTCTCTACGTTTTCTGTATGTAGTGTTAACACCCAGCTGTAGACTCTGCTTCTATATTTTGGGACAGAGTCTCCCTCTGTCATGCAGGCTGGAGTCCATCTGTGTGATCTTGGCTCCCTGCAACCTCTGCCTCTTGGGTTCAAGGGATTCTCATGCCTCAGCCTCCCAAGTAGCTGGGGCTACAGGTATGCACCATCACACCTGGCTAATATTTTTAGTTTTAGTAGAGATAGGGTTTCGCCATGTTGCCCAGGCTAATCTTGAACTCTTGCCTTCCAGTGACTGGCCAGCCTCAGCCTCCCAAAGTGCTGGGGTTATAGATGTGAGCCAACACACCTGGCCTGCTCCATATTTTCAATACCCCATTCACTCCAGGTATCTATCTCCATTCCACAGCATTCCTACATCATTTTCATCCCAAATACCAACATAAACTAATCAGATTTTCAAAAAGGAAAAGCTTGTGTATAGTGACACTCCAAATAGGGAAGTTTGATGTAGACTCTTGACAAAAGTATAAACCAGATTATTAGCAATGGTTTTAGGCACATAGAAAAAGTAGTGGGGATCACTAATACCAGAATGGGTTAATCTGAAAACAGATCTTACTTAACTAGCTTCCTTCCTTTTGAAAGAGTTGCTTGGACCAGTAGATTTGGGGATGCCAAAAACAGTAAATCTTTATTTCAGCAAAGCATCTAGAAAACCTTCATGAACTCCATGTTGGTGATGGTATGGTTTCATGAACTAAAGTGTTGAAAAGTGTTGGTTAATAAATGGCTGTTATCTTGGAGATCTATTTTGGTAGTGAGCTGTCTGAAGATATAGGGTAAAGAACCCCAAACCAAAGTGGGTTTTTTATTCTCTTATTTTTCCTATTCTCTTATTCAACAATCAACACAGAAGACTTCGGTGAGCTCTGGTTACCAAGAAGTGTGTGAGAATTTCCCCTACCAGCAATCAACCAATCAATCCTACAGCAGACACAAGCTGGGTATCTTCAATTCAATTCTGACACTGTCTACCTAGAGATAATGTGAGATCCTACAGGTTGAGGGCTCAGTCCCACAAGACTGCCCCGACTTCAGATGCCAATCAAAAAAGCCCCAGGTTGCTTTACTTGTGCTTCTGACTGAACAACTAGAAATTAAGAGTTCCCATGACTCCCTCCTTGGGTTTGGTTATTTGGCTAGTTCTAGTTCACAGAACTCAGGGAAACATGTTCACCGTTTTATTATAAAGGATATTACAGAGGATACAGTGGAAGAGATGCATAGGGTGATTTATGCCCTCTCTGGGAGCACCGCCATCCAGGAATCTCCAAGTGTTTTATTGTTCATGTTCCCCTCTGGAAGTTCATGTAACCCCCTCCTTTTACGTTTTTGTGGAGGCATGATTGATCAACTCATGGGCCACCGATGACCTTAACCACCCCAAGAGGTTAGAGGGTGGGGCTGAAAGTCCCAACACCCTAATCACGCTTGGTCTTTCCTGTGACCAGTCCCCATACCGAAGCTATCCAAGAGCCACCAGCTATCAGTCAATTCATTAAAGTATAAAAAGACATTCATCACTTTGGAAATTTCAACGATTTATGAGCTATATGGCTGGGAATGGGATGAAGACCAAATATATATATTTTACTATATCACAGTCTCTTTTTAAAGCCTGTTCTGTGTTACTGTTTCTTATGTAAATGGAGCCAAAGAAGGCATATTTATTAAATTTACAAATGTTATGTTAAAAGTGATTACTAGTATTTACCTGAAATTATGTCCTAAAACAAACAGGATAAAATTTAATAAGAATAAAATAAAAATTAAGATTTAAATACATGGAAGTATAGAAGTACAGACTATGTAAGGTGGAAGATAGGGATTAATTTAGCTCATATGAAATGGAGTTGGGTGTTCTATTTGAATCTAGGTAGTGTGTTTCCTAAAAGAAAAACCTAATACAGATTTGGGAGGCCTTACTGGAAGGGTATGCTTAGATCAAAGGGGCAGCTGATCAGCAGCTGGAGAACTGGAACTCAGTTCTTGGCCCACTGTATTTGAATGCTGTATTCTGACTGTCCAATTAAGAGAGGAGAACGAAAAATCAAAACACATTCAATGCAGGTTGAGTAGTGTGACAATGACAGCTTACTATGTTATCTGAAAAAACACTGAAAAGAGAATTTTTGAAGAAATGTATTAGATCTGTTGGTTACTTAATTAATAATAGTTGCTCCTACTATTTCAAGGCTTGCAGTGTCTGTAAGAATGAAATTTGGCCAGATGTGGTTGCTGGCACCTGTAATTCCAGAACTCTGGGAGGCCAAGGAGGGCCGATCATGAGGTCTGGAGTTCAAGACAAGCCTGGCCAACATGGTGAAACCCCGTCTCTACTAAAAATACAAAAAAATTAGCTGGTGTGGTAGCACAGCCTGTAGTTCCAGCTACTCGGGAGGCTGAGGCAGGAGAATTGCTTGAACCTGGGAGGTGGAGGTTGCAGTGAGCTGAGACAGCACCACTGCACTCCGGCCTGGGCAACCCAGTGAGATTCTGTCTCAAAAAAAAAAAAAAAAAAAAAAAAAGAGATTCATTTTGTGTGCTTCCTAGGGGCAAAACCAAGACCAGTGGTGTTGGAGAGGTTGATTTGATGTTCATAGATGATACAGGCTTTGGTGTTACACAGACCTGGCTGTTAATTCTGGCGTCAGCACTGGCTTTGGCAAACAGAAGGGAACTTCTGAGCTTCATCTTCCTAATGTGTTTAATAGGTATAATAAGGCTATTCTCATTTTAAGGCCTAGGAATAATGCATGTAAATTGCTTGGTTCCTGGCATAGGTAAATATTCAACAAGTAATCATGGATATATGTAACGATAAAAATAGAAACTTACACCACTGGAAATGTTCAAGCGGATAGTGGTCCGGTGGAAATATTGGAGAGAGGATTCCCACTTAAAATAGGGGACTGGGCTTAGCCGTTAGGTCGATTCCAACTTTTAGAATGGCTTTCACGTCCGCCTCGGCCTGCTGTCTCATCTCTCCCTGGCTGTGCTTTCATTCGCTTCACAAAGTAAGCAGGTCCAATCTCTGCGAACCAAGTTTAATTTATAGGCTTTGGTTGCCTTCTGGAACTCGGCTGACTTTGAAGTTAGGACAGCATGGGAGGGTGGAGGGGGAGCAGCTATGGCAATGAGGGGTTTTAAGAGAGAAAACAGTGTCCATGACAAGATGGACTTCTCTTTTAGAGGCTCCATGGGTTACTCAGAGAGGAGGTTATGAGGGTTGGTTAAGGCACGAGAGGCACAAAGTAAAAGAAGCCTTCAAACCGCACCAGGGCTTTTTGGCAAGAGCTTCGTGAAAAATAGGCTCCCTGGCAGCCGGGCGAGGCGGGTCTGGGCTTGCAGGCTGGCACTAAGGACCGGCGGTTGGGAGACTCCCAGGGACCGTGGGCACCACCAGTTTACCGCATGGATTAGGAAGACCAAAGAGAAAAAAAAAAAAAAAAAGAGGAAAGTGACAAAAAGGGGAGAACAGGTCCGAGGGCCGGAGGAGGAAGACGGAGGCTGGCTGGTCCTTAGGTGCGGCTTGTTTGCCGCCATAGGGCGGGGGTTACGAGCTGTGCAGCCAGACCCGGGGCGCTGCCACCCGCGCGCTCCCTCCGCCCGGGGCGCCCTCCTCGCCGGGGGCGAAGCTCTCCGCACGCTCTTTGCCCTTCCCGCGCCTCCGGGCTGCTGGTCGGTCCTGCCGGGGCACTTCTGAAAAGCCGTCGGCGGCTCGCAGCCTTGTTCCGACGCTGATCGCCGTCTTGATAGCTTGGCTCAGCGCCCGGCCTCCCCTGCTCCGGTCCCCGTCCCGCCCACCCGGCCTCCGCGGCCGCTTAGCCTCCAGCGCCGGAGTCCACCAGAACTCCGAGGCTCGGCCGCCGCCAAGACCCGGAGAGCGGATCCCGTTCCTGGCCGCGCGGCGCGCGCTCGCTCGCTCCTCGCGCGGGCACTGGGCATGCGCGGCGCGCGGCTGGCTCTGGCCGCGAGCGGTCGGGCGGCTCCAGACTTCACAGGCAGCGGCCAGCGAGGCGGTCTCGCCCGGCGCGGGGCCGGCGCTGTGCTCGCCTCGGAGATCGCTTCTCTTCGGCTGCGCGCAGGAGGCGGCCCCGCGGCTCGCGGACGGCTGGCGGGGCGCGGAGCGGGCTGTGGGGCTTCCTCCCGGCCGCCTCCCACCTCGACCGGGCTCGCGGCGTCTCCGGGGAAAGCCGCGGCCCCGAGGGCGGATCCGAGGTAAGAGCCCCTCGGCGAAAGGCGCGGGTCCGGGGCTCCCGGCGGGTTTGACTCTCCCCCGGTTTTGAAAATCCGCCTTTGTGTGCTGGGATCGGAGCGGTGCCAGGCGCCGCGTCCGCCTCCCTTCACTCTGACCGCTTTCAACTGGTGTTGGCAGCCAGGTGCGCGAGGGCGCTGCGGCCGGAGGCGTCCGCGGGCCGCGTGCGGACCCCGTGCAGACCCCGTGCAGACCCCGTGCAGACCGCGTGCAGACCCCGTGCAGACCCCGTGCAGACCGCGTGCAGACCCCGTGCAGACCGCGTGCAGACCCCGTGCAGACCCCGTGCAGACCGCGTGCAGACCCCGTGCAGACCCGCGCCCGGGACTCCGGGAGGCTGGGCAGGGAGGCTGCGCTGTGGCCCCGCGGTGTTCCCGGTAACCTGAGCTTCCGCACATAGAGACACCTGCGCTCAGCTGGTCCGCCGGGCGACTGCAGACCGAGGATCGCGATCTGCGCTTATTATTTTAGACTTGGGGTTTGTGAGCTGCTCTCCCCACCCGCCTCAAATGGGGAGGGGTTCTTTTCAAAATGACCCTTTAGGGCAGGGTCCCACCCTCGTTTACCCCCTCGAATTAAACTAGCTCATCGTTTCGGAATCTTTTTCAATCCCTAATAGCTGTTGACTTTCTTAGCTTGCTCCTCTTTTTTACTTTTGGGAAGACAGACTGCCATTCTCCGGTCGTGGTCAGTTCATGCATTTGGAATGGGGTTCCCCACCCATGTATCGCTGTTCTGTCCCGTGTTCTCACTCTTACTTTCTTCCTGGGACTACCTGTTTGCAAAATCTTTGCACCGATCGTTCTGCAGTGTTCCTCAAATCCTCCTCCTCCTCCCATAGCCCCTAGTACTGTTGGAATCTCGCGGAGGGCAGGACGCCTTGCTGTCAGGATTGGAAATCCGTAGACTTCTAGAGCGGGGAAACGTTAGGAATTAGAATCCTCCTTTACAAAATATGTTTTAGGGAAATGTATCACTGCTTCTCTTTTCAAGGTTTCTTGACTTCGTAAGGGGAAGGTAGAAGAGCTAATATGTTAGGATGAATTCAGATAGAACTTGGTTTTAGATGTGTGTGTCATGAGTGTGATTTTTTTTACTTTGTCATTTTTGGGAAACAGAGTTAGGATCCTGGGCAGGCTTCTTTATATTGAAAAAATAAAAAATAACTGTCTTGTGTATTGCCTCTAGTTTGTTTTCATTGAAAGGACTTCGTTCTTCCACAGCTGCTTGGGTTCTGGAAAGTGAGCACTAGTAATGTAGATCATATGTTAGTGAGTCTGTTGGAATTAAAGTCAGTGCAATCGTCTCTCTCCTAGTGTAGGTTTGTTGTTTGGGATCGGAGTTTTCTGAATGTGTTGCTGTACTTCTTAAGTTGCTGGTGTGGAAAATTTTTGGTCACGAATCCATGCTTCTACTTACAGTTAAAACAGTATAGAATTGTCACATAAAGGGTGAGGTGGAATGTATCACAAATACTATAGTGTTAATAGAATGCTTTTAGTGCAGAATACACAGATTGAGGCTATAAAATTCCACCACAAGTCATTCACTTCATAGCAGGAAAAAATAAGGAAAATAAAATTTGCTTTTAATTCTACTATTCTGAGATAACCACTGTTCACAGACTTGGTACATTCTCTTTGTAATTTTTTTTCACTTCCCAATGTCATTGAATATATATGTAGTAATTTCCAGTAAGTGTAATTTAACTTACACTATTGATAGCCCCACTCTTAATCGGGTGATGTTTCTTTTGTTTCCTATGAGGAAGCTAATGTGTAATTTTGAACACTTTGCTTGTTTGTGATCAAATATAAAGATTCATTTTGTTTTTATTTCTAGCTTTTTCCTGCATTCAAGATCTTATAGATACTGATTCTTTTCAGATGTTAGTTCTTTTCTGTGCTATGGCATAGGCTTGCTACTCTCTACTTTGTATTTATTGCATTCCAAATCCTAGTTGTTTTCTTACACTCTGCTTCACACCCTTTCCCTACTGCTTTTTATTCTTCTCTCCACTCTCCTCTTTCACTTACCTCTTCTGGTTTTGCAGCAGCTCACTTGAACCAAGGGTTGTGTAAGGAAACATAGTATCCAGGATAGGAAATGATAGCTCTTTACACTTGATCTTAGCCAACAGGCTGAGAAGCGATGATAGCTTTTTAAAAGTTGTCTCTTTAAATACTCGAAGTCTATTGGATGAATATTTTAGCATTGATTTATGTAGTACTGACATACAACTCAGATTTTCTGCGTTGAATGAAACATACTCGGTAGTTACGTGGATCATCACAAAACAACGTAAGTTAATGATAGGTTACAAACTTTCGGACATCTGTAGAGGTATGTCAAGGGGAAAAAGTGGAATTTTAATTAAAGTACTCTGGCTATAGGAAATCCCTCCTGGGAATTATTAATACTACATGAAATTGTTTGCAGCTGTTAGTGACTGAAAATATTTTTGTAAGAAAAATTCTGCAGTGGAATAGTTGCAAACATTTTAAGTTTAATATGTGTAAGAAAGTGTGAGGTCTTCAGTGCTGTACTACAGCCTTCTCAGTATTTTCTAGATGCATTTTTAAATGGGATTTTAAACAATAGACCATATTTCTTAGAAGTTTTGGGTTTACAAGAAAGCTACAAATACAGTGTCTATGTAACCCCATAGCAGCTTACCCCCTTATTAACATCTTGTATTAGTATTCATTATTATTAATGAACCAGTATCAGTACATTAGTATTAATCAAAGTTTATACTTTTTTTTAATATTTCCTTAATTTTTAATGTCCTTTTTCTGATCCAGCACCCTACCATCCAGGGCACCACTAATGTATTTAGTTGTCATGCCTCTCTAGGCTCCTCTTGGCTGTGACAGTTTGTTAGACTTCTTGTTTTTGATGATGTTTAAGGAGTGCTGGCCAGGCATTTTGTAGAAGGCACTTTCATCGGAATTCATCTAACGTATTTTCTCATGATTAGACTGTGATTATAGGTTTTTCTTAGGAAGATCACAGAGGTAACATGCCATTTTCATCTTGTCATATCAACATGATTTGTCACTGTGATACTCATCTTTATCACCTCTCTGAGTTCGTGTTTATCAGGTTTTTCTATTTTTCTTTCCCCTTTTCATGCTGTGCTCTTAGAATGAAGTTACTGTGTATGTAGAGCCCATACTTAAGGAGTGGAGAGTTATGCTATGCTTCCCCCTTTGAGGGTGGAATATCTATATAAATTATTTGGATGTTTTATGCATGGGAGATTTGTCTCTTCTCCTCCATTTGTTTATTTACTCAATTCATACTTTTGTTGTTCTGGACTCATGGAGATACACACACACACACACACACACACACACAGACACAATGTAAATATAAATCTATCTAAATATTTTGGGTTATAATCCAATGCTGCTTTATTTTGTTACAGCTTGGCTCCAGTGCCTCTTTGACATACTACCATCATTGTGAGTTTTTTCCTTGCTTTCTGGTACTATGATATGCTCTAGGTTCATCTGTATGTATCTTATAACAGTCCTAGAATCAGTCATGTCTCCAAGGAATCTGGATCATTTTGCTGGGAAATGGTATTAGAAACCAAGATCTGGGTGCTAGGTGTGCTTGTTGCTACTGAGGTGTCATTGCTTCTAGGTTCTCTCATGTGACAAAGCAGGAAATACATGTGTATATGTGAACATATCTATACATATTTTAATGTAACATTTTGTATCCATATTAAACTATGAATTTATATTTATGTCTGTAATGCTAATTCATTATCACAGGCATCATTCTAGCTTTCTCCCCTTGTTTATGTTTAAACTTATTCCAACAGTGAGAAGAAACCTGGCTTGCCTCATCTGCCACACATTTGCTCAATCATTCATTTCTATCATAGACGTATAACAGTATTGGAATTGTTAACCTATGATCCCATGGGAAACAACTTGAGCATCAAGAGTACAGTGTTTTTGTACTATTGCTTGAGCTTTTAGTCTCACAGTCTCTACTCATTTCTAGAGGTAGTCAGCTAAGCACCTTTCCTCTTATCCTTTTTAGTGAGATTGTTGCACACATTTATAATACAGTTAGATTTCTTTGTTACAATCTGCATTCCACCTTGGAATTCCTTGACCTTCTAAATAATTTGCTTACCTTTGCATACATTAAAGTTTATCCTGTCCTGTGAAGTTCTTTGGGTTTTGATAAATGCATAACTTGATGTGTCTGTCCTTATAGGATCATAGTATAATATGGAACAGTTTCAACACATTAAAAATCCTTTGTGCTTCACTCATCACCTCCAGCCCTCTCCCAGAATACCATGAATCCTTTTACTGTCTCTTTAGTTTTGACTTTTCCAGATGTTGTATAATTGGAATCACACAGCCTTGCCAGACTGGCTTCTTTCATTTAGCAATACTCATTTAAGGTTCATCCATGTTGTCTCATGGTTTAATAGCTCGTTTCTTTCTGTCATTATCAAATACATCATGGTTTGTTTAGTCACCTATTGAAGGATACCTTGGTTGCTTCTAGTTTTTGGCAACTGTGAATGAAGCTGCTATGAATTTATTGGGTAGACATGAGTTCTCATATCGTTGGATAAATATCCAGGAGTGCAATTGCTGGCTCATGTAGTAAGATTATGGTTTGCTTTGTAAGAAATTGCCAAACTGCTTTCCAAGTGGCTGTCCTATTACATTCTCATCAGCAATGAATGTGAGTTCTTATTGCCCCATGTCTTTGCTAGCATCTATTTTATCAGCTTTTTAAATTTTATCCATTCTAATAGGTGTGCAGTAATACGTCGTTGTTACTTTGCTGTTTCCTAATGACATATGTATGATGTTAACGTCTTTTCACATGCCCTTTTTCATCTGTACATCTTCTGTGATGTGATGGCTGTTCAGATCTTTTGCCCACTTTTTAATGGAGGTTGTTTCCTTATTGTTGAGTTTTAAGAGTTCTTCATACATTTTGTATTAGGCACTTTATCAGATATGTGTTTTGCAAATATTTTCTACCATTTGGTTTGTCTTTTTATTTTCTTAACAGTATCTTTGTCAGAACAGATGTCTTTAATTTTAATAAGGCCAACTTATCAATTTCATGGATAGGCTTTTGCTGTTGTATTTGAAAACTCATTGCCAAGACTATCTAGTTTTTGTCTTGTGTTTTTCCTAGAAGTTTTATAGTTTTGCATTTTACGTCTAGGTATGTGATCCATTTAGAGTTAATTTTTATGAATGGTATAAGATTGTGTCTAGATTAACTTTTTTTGCATCTGAATTCCTAGTTGTACCAGCACAAGTAAATGTGATTTTTAAATTAACAGATTATAAATTAGGTTTAGAATTGAAAGGAAAATGTTTTTATTAAATTTTTTAGTACATGTTCTGTAAAATTACTTACTATAAACAGTTGAGAAATGACTTGGAAACTAATATATAATACAGCATGAATGTACTGTGTGCTGAGATTTGTGCCTAGACATTGTACATAATTCATTTCCCTCTTTTTTTTTTTCTAACTCAGAGATTCTTCTTTGTAAAAGTAGAATTGTTAGTATAGAGTAACATCTGTCAGTTCTTTTAGATCTTATCATAGGAAATAATCATTTGATTTTTCACAAAAAGGATCTGGAATAAAGGGTTTGAAGGGTGTATGTTGAGAAGAGGCAGTTGATGTATATACCAGCTAGAAATCTGAGACTTAACTGTATGGTCTTGAATCTTTTCCCATGCTACTTCTCCTGCTACAAGTGGCTTTTTTCAAGTACAGTTGATCCTTGAATAATGCAGGGGTTAGACGCACTGACCCCTGCCCAGTTGGAAATTTGTGTATAACTTATGACTTCCCAAAAACTTAACTAGTAAGCCTTCTGTTGGCTGGAAGCCTTACTGATAACACAATATATTAACACATATTTTGTATGTTATACATATATTATACTGTATTCTTACAATAAAGTAAGCTAGAGAAAAGAGAATTTTATTAGGAAAACCATAGGAAGAGAAAATACATTTATAGTACTGTACTGTACTTAATGATATTGTCAGTTTTTGTCTATTTACAAGATGAATCCTGCATCTGACAAGGTGGGGAACGGAGGGACAGGGCTGGGACTGCAGCTGCCAACCTCAGTCTATGGAACATACCAAACAATTCAACTTTATCTCGTAATGTCATAACTTTTCTCTGTTCCTTGGGAGCATTTCCAGCATCTCTGGCCGAATATTTTCATTCAAGGTTTATGGTATTGTCCTAAACAGGATGAAAAATACAAGAGAATAGCGAGAAATCACTTTTAACTGAGATACACGGTTTATTGGAAAGATGGGCTGCTCTCACGGAGATGATTAACGTCACACAGTGGATTGAGGAGATAGACACAACACTTGAGCTCGCTACAGTAACAGCAGGAGGTGGCTATGAGATCATTAAAATAGTGCAGTGTGCACCACGGCTAATTGTATGCAGTTAGGACTTAACACTGCATCTTTACATTTGTTCACATGTCTCCTGACCGTGAATGATACTGTGTATTGTATGTGTGCCTGGGCACATAAGTTTTGATACATTTTAGTTTTTTCTAATAAAAAATTAAATGGTTACTGCCATAGAATGATGACGTACGCTAGTATCTATCTATATATATTACACATTCATGTCATACATTTTTTCTTAATTTGTTTTTTGTTATCCGGGCTACATGGTTTGTCTGTGTTTTTATTGTATTCATTTATTTAAAAAAAAAAGGCGGAGACAGTCTCATTCTGTCATCCAGGCTGGAGTGCAGTGGTACAATCTTGGGCTCACTGCAGCCTCAGCTTCCCAGGCCCAGGTGATCCTCCCCACCCAGCCTTCTGAACAGCTGGAACCATAGGCATGTACCAGCAGGCCTGGCTAATTTATTTATTTATTTGCAGAGACAGGATTTGTCTGTGTTGTCCAGGATGGTCTTGAACTCCTAGGATCAAGCAAGCCTTTCAAGTTGGCCTCCCAAAGTGCTGGAATTATAGGCATGAGCCACCACACCCAGCCTGTGTGTTTTTAAATCATCACAAATCTCCGAAATGTTTTCCAAATATATTTATTGAAAAGAAAAAATCTGTTTATAAGTGGACCCATGTAGATCACACCTGTCTTTTCAAAGGTCAATGTACCTCTCTTTTGGTGTACATTTTGTGTTATTGACATTGCGGTGTATTACAGTTTGCATATTTGTCCCCTCCTAAACTCACGTTGAAATTTCATCCTCCATGTGGCAGTGTTGAGAGGTGAGGCCTTGAAGAAACGATCGATCTGTTCATGAATTAATGGATTAAGGGGTTATCATGGGAGTGGGACTGGTGGCTTTGGATAAGGAGAGACTTGAGTGGGTACAGGAGCACACTCAGCTCCCTTGCCAGGTGTGCTCTGTGTTGTCCTGAGGTTCTCGGACAGTCCCCGCCAGCAAGAAGGCTCTCACCAGATGTAGCCCCTCGACTGTGGACTTCTCAGCCTCCATAACTGTAAGACATAAATTCATTTTCTTTAGAAAGTACCCATTTCAGGCATTCTGTTATAAGCAACAGAAAACAGAGTGAGACAAGACTAGAAATATTTATATTGTTGCACTAAAGTTAGAACCAGTAGTCTTCAAGCAGCAGGTGGAGTGGCTCACCTAACTGTACCTTTTGTGTGGCAGGTGTTACACACATTATCTCCTTTATAACTCTTACAAGAGGCGTTTCAGACATGTTTCTTTCTTTCTTTTTTTTCTTTTTGAGATGGAATCTTACTCTGTCACCCAGGCTGGAGTGCAGTGGCGAGATCTTGGCTCACCACAACTTCCACCTCCCGGGTTCAAGTGATTCTCCTGCCTCAGCCTCCTGAGTAGCTGGAATTACAGGCATATGCCACCATGCTTAGTTAATTTTTGTATTTTTGTAGAAATGGGGTTTTGGTCAGGCTGGTCTCTTAACTCCTGACCTCGTGATCCACCTGCCTCGTCCTCCCAAAGTGCTGGGATTACAGGCGTGACCCACTGTGCCTGGCTGGCAGGTTTCTTTATCTCTGTATTATAGATAAAGGAATAGGTTCAGAAAAATAAAGCAACTTGTGTCACACATGGGGAGAAAGGGACAGAATTGGAATGAGAACCCTGACCAGACTCCAAAATCCATGCTCTTTCCACTTGGTCGTGCTGCCACTTATAAAAGAAAAAGGGGAAGGATGATACCAGGGTGTCCTTAATTATATTCTTTTCGCTAATACTGTGCTATATACTTACTCAAATGATTACTGAGCTAATTAAGAATAGCTAAAAAGATTGTATATTCAAGCTCCATGAAGATTCTTCTAGCTTTGTTTTCTGTTGACTCTCTACATCCCACTGACCGGAGGTGTGTGGTGATGGAACATGGTTGTAAAGAATTATGTTCTTTTAAAGAGAAAAACTTCTGGGGGTTAGCCAAAATAAAACAGATAATGGTAGCATTAGCTGGTTGTTTATGCCTTTCCCCCACTGGATTTAAAGCCGCTCAAGGGCAGGGAACTGAATCAGTTATCTTTAAAGTTCCCAAGGTAGTGCAGCACAATACACCGTGTATGACATACTCACAAAAGGCTTGCTGAAGGAAATTAGCATTTATTATCACACTTAAATGTAAATACTTAGAAGGGGATGAGTTTTCTTCACAGAGGAAGTTGAGCATTACTACATTTCATTTGTTTATTCATTCATCTTTTATTGGGTGTTTGTTGAGTATCTGCTCTGTGCCAGACACCAGGACTACGAAGCTGAGTAAGATAGGATCTCTGCCATTTGTTGTCAGGGGCTTAGAGAATGGAGGCAGCCAGACAACCGTTTTAGTAGTGTGGAGCTAAAGGAAGTATATATTAAAAAACAAACAATAGACTTCGGAGTCAGACTTTATCTGCCTTGGTTTTCTTATCTAAGAAGTGGAGGATGTTAAATGAAAAGTGTCTGTGCCTGTGTGTGTGTGTGTGTGTGTGTGTGTGTGTGTCTGTATGTATGTATCCTAGCACACAGCAGAAACGAGAGCCTCACTGTGGCTGAGGGGGTCAGAAAAGTCTTTATTGGGGAAGATGATGTTTGAATCTCATAGAATGAATTTTTGAGGCAAAGCAAGTCACTCATCTCTCTCCAGTTGTAAAGATCCCAGCACTTTTGGGGGCCAAGGCGGGTGGATCATCTGAAGTCAAAAGTTCAAGACCAGCCTGGCCAACATGTTGAAACCCTGTTTCTACTAAAAAAACAAAAATTAGCCAGGCGAGCTACTTGGCAGGCTGAGACAGGAGAATCGCTTGAACCTGGGAGGTGGAGGTTGCAGTGAGCCGAGATCGCACCACTACACTCTAGCCTGGGCAACAAACAGTGAAACTTTGTCTCAAAAAAAAGAAAAAAAAAAGATGAGTATGTTTGACATGTGCAGAATAGGTTGGCATGATGGGAGTGGTGGGACATTCTGTACATTCCCACATTCAGAGCTTACAGTTTTATTAGAAAGAACTGAATAAGCAGTTATTTTTCATTTTTGTAAGTAACAAAACAATAGAGTATTCATTAATTGTAACAGAAGAGAATAAAAAATATACCAAATCTGTTTAAGAATTGCATGAATCTTCTAGTCATATGGCTTTCTAAATATAGCTCTTTATGTAGCAAATAAATTCATGTGTTCTTTTGCAGTCCTGTGATACTGAAGTAATTATAAGGAATTCAGAAAGAGAACTTGAATGTTTTGGGTGACATTGGAGGTCCTATTTCAAACCATTCTTATGTTTAGTAGCATAGCAGCAAAACAGTGTAATGATCTATGAAGCCAGGATCTAGTCCTGGCTAGCTAAGCCTATCTAAAATTGATGTCTTAATGGACTGTTAGGCCTGTCTAAAATGCTAAGCCATAAACAGTTTCTGAACAGAGCCTGAGACATACTATTCAGGAATGTACTAAAAAACAGCTTGTTAAATGCATTATGTGCTTAATAAAAGGTCAGAGTTCTGTCATTGAAAAATTGTGATTTTAATATAAGGGGAGAAGAAAAAGAAAAATAGTGAGAATAAAAGATTAATAGAAGGAGGAGAAGTTTGTGCTTGAAAAACATGTTTCAAGTGCTTTATTGAGGGCTGTTGAATTATCTTTTGTTAGCGTCGGTAGAACAGTACTAACCTATTCCTAATTATGGAAATACATGTATATTACTTAGATACTATACTAGTGTCTAAGGTGGAAAAACAAAGCTGCAAATAAAAATCCGTGTAAAATCTCTTAAAAGACACTGAATACAATTGATCTTCACAATAATTTTGACATTTAAAGTTGATGGTCATTTTAGACCTGAATGAACAATAAGATGATTTTAGGTACTCTTTTAGAATTTAAAGAAAGATATACTTTTGATGATAGAGATAGAAGATACATTTAACTGCTTCGCTAGTGAATAGTCTGTTACACTTTAAAATCTTGCTTTGCTTTCTGTTTCGGGGGCTTGGATTTGTTGAAATTCATTTTGTGAGCAACTTGGTAAATGGATGACTTCTCTTCTGTCTGGGCATGCAAACTCTGCATTTGATAGTTTCGTTATAGACTGAAGAAATGAAAACATCACCTCTAAGTAGATGTCCTATCTTTATTCCCGCCATAAAGGCCGAGCAGCTTGTTTATGTTTATATGCATGCGTAAGTAATCTCCAATTTCTCTTTGCAGTGTGTTTTCAAAACTTCAACTGTTTTGTGACAAACTATACGTATTTGGGAGTTTACAAATGTTATTCTTTAACCCAGGAATGTTGATTTTGAAACCCTGTCTTCAGATTGTGTTGTCTTTATTGTTTCAGTGTTTATCTGTATTGTCAGAACCTTCCTCGTGTTGTCTATTTTCAGAAAAGTCCTGTGTACTATAAACTGCAGTGTTATTTATTTATTTATTTTTTACACGTCAGGATCCTTTTAGTTGAGAGAACATTCATTTTGTCAGCAGTTCTTTTATTTAGCCCCTTTGCGGGGCCCTGTTAGATTCTGAATAATTTAACAGCAATGGAACCCTTACTGTGATAAAAATCTGGTCATCGGTCCAATACTTGTAGATTATTCACATGACACTCATGCATGCAGAGCTGTGGGTTCAATGCGTATGCCTGAAGAATGTGTCTCAGAGTGTTTTTAATCATTGTCGAAAATCGCCCTCTAAAGATTTTAGCGTGCATTAATTCTCAGATTTGCTTAAAGTATTACCACTTCTATTTTAAGATGAGTAATCCATGATGGCCAAGCCTGAACAGTAAGTGTAAGAAGAATTTGAAGAATTATAACTTCGTTTAAATTTAGGAAAATCAGGTCTATATTTTTTGTATGTTTATCTTTGCAGAATTACAGAATAAATTGTCTAAAGCATCATATTTCTTTTTAATCTATTTTTTTTACACTTCTTACCCAAACTGTTGAAACAAAAAGTATCAGCCCTAGTTCCTACAACATCCATATACTTTGTCTGCATTTCACATTTTTCAGCTTTATCTTGAGACTTGCTAACTTTCCATGGTGTTGTCAGAAAAAGTCTTCTGCCACTCTTGAAGTCCATGAATAGCCATGTGGGCTTTCCTTCATCACCCCCTTCCCCAGTTCTTTTCCTCCTTCCAGCTGTTTCTTCTCCTTTAGCTCTTTTCTGACGCCCTTTTTCAATGCTCAGATGGCTTTACTAGAAAAGTGGATTTTTTCATAACTTTGATAGCTTTCCAATTACTATTCTAACTCTTTCTCACTGCCTGGTGAGATCTCAGTCACGGAGAGAGAAGTCTGAATAAAAGAGACATTCATGGTGGTAATGACAGTGAAGGTTAAGTTTAAGCTGCTAGGCAGTTTGAAACAAAGGAGGGACTGAAGCTTGCATCGCCTTTACCTTATTTGGGTAGTAAGTAAGTGATTTTGGAAATAGTAAAATCTCATTATGAAGAGAGTGAAATCTAGTCCAGAATGAATGTGTTTACAGTGCTCAACTTTAATGGGAATGCATCTTAACACCGTTCAGTTTTTATACTGATTAGGAAGGCCCACCGTGGTTTTGTTCGTATATTAGAACACATGCTGCTGGGATTTTTGTGGGTTTTCTTTTTTGACATTTTGCTTTGTAGTTGCCCCTTATCACTGTAGGTAATTTTAGAATTTGAATTAAAGTATACCTTGAGTTATATAGTATAAAAAATAATTTTATATAGGCTACTCCATGGCATTGTAAAGAGTCTTAAAATAGATATAAAAGTCTCTTCATCTTACCTCCAGTGTCCTCCCTCCACCTATATCTGTTATCTCTAGGTCTTTCCATCTTTTCTCTCTGCCAGGCAGTTAATGAAATAGTGGAAAAATAATTTTGTCAGCTCTCATTGGAGTGTAGGATAAAAGACTACAAGCTAATGGCTACCAATTACATTTGTGTTATGTTTATAGTTTCCAAAGACATTGATGTAATCACGCTATCGTTATTGGGAAATATGAAACTTTCAATAAGATTCGAAACGAGTGGATACAGTGGTAAAATGATTGGGAAAACAGTGGTGATAGAATCTGATATAGAAATAGTTCGGAGGTAGCAGTAAAATAGTTTTGGTGATAGCAGGGAAACAGTAAAATTTCTCAAGAAACCTTAAGCCATTTTTACAAATACTGTGCTGTTCATGAGCCACATCTGGGGAACTTTGATTATATGCTGTAAGAAACAATATATTATTTGATTTAAGTGTATATTAAATAAGTATTCAATAAACAACTGTAAAATAAAAGACTGAGTTCTGAACATGGGAATTCCTGTTCTTGCAAGATTGAGCCAGACATTTCTAGCTAACATTGACTTTATTAGGCAAATGTGTACATCTGTTGGGTTTGGGGCATTAGGTATAACAAATGCTTGCTAATGCATAGAGACTCATCTAGGTCTGCGTTAGTTCCTGAGAGAGTGGATGTGAACTTCAGGGGAAGGCTTTGAGATTAGGTCACTCACCTAAGCCAGCTGCTTTTTTCCGTCTTTCAAAAGAGTACCAGATTGCTCCTTTGAGGGGCCGACTTGAGGACATGTAAACTTTCAAGGCTAGAGAAATTACTTTAGCCAGAAGTGTACTGTTTTCCCCTGAAATTACATTCAAAAGCTTCTAGCTGTGATCATTTCAGCTGTTTCTTCCTCCCTTTCTAATTATCCTTGCTATTTCTGTTACTGTTATCAACCATACCAGTCACTGGAAAGGAAAGTACTTGGGCAAAAATTTCTTTTAAAAGAAAAATTGTAGGAGAGAAATGTGTACACAAATGCATATTGAATATAATAAAGTACCTATTGAACTGTGCTTTGTATGTGAAGGTGAGTTTTGTTTGTGGTAGTGCTGTTAGATCTTGTTTGATTCATTTCAGCTTTTTCCATTGTTCTTTCTTGTGATACGCATATATGAGGTTGGAATTTTGCTAAATCATTATCAGGCCTATTGGTTTAATGAAACCCAATCTAGTTTCTGGATCTAACAGTCCTGGACATATACAGCTTTACCTAATAGAAAATAATTTGGTTTCAGTTAATGAAGTTTATCTGTCAATAAAGAAATATTAAATAAGCGCCTAGTAAGAGCTAGTACTAAATAATGAGAATACTCTGACAAGGTAGACAACATTCTTATCCTTACTGACTGTGCGACGTTAGACGCATAAAAACAACAGAAGCATCAGGTTCTAGGTAAGGGCTTAAAAATGTAGAAAACAAAGGATAATCTTTTTGGCTTTCCCCCTCTCTTAATTACTATTCACAGTTTTTCCTATTCAAATGCAAAGATATTCATATTTTGATTGTTTTTCTACATATACTGATACTGAAGATTTATAAAATGAGTCTGTTTACAAATTACATGTATTTTACAATTTTCCACAAAGGAACATTGGTTATTTATGAACTCTGGGGAAAATTACAGTATACCAGTACTCCCTTTGAAAGACTCTAAACTATTAAGGTCAATTTAAGATCAGACTAGCCAGACAATTGTGGTTTAGGTCATTTTTATACACAGTATTCAGTATTTTTTCCTGGAAACTTTTGGGAGTGAATAATCCATTATTCATAAAATGAAGTCATATTTAACACCTTAGGCTGATTGCAAAGTGTTAAGCCTTAGAGATGGGGAAAATTCTATTGTCTTGAATTTTGAATGTGGGTAACTTTAAGACTGCCATATGAATTGCCAAGTTGCAAAATTGTTTTTGTGTTTCACTTGCAAGCAAGAAAAATGTAGACTCCTCCTTCCTTAGTGGAGCCAAGTGCATTCTAACACACCTCTCAAATTACACACCATTGAACTGATACTCACAATGGGTTTGGCTCATGTGTTTCTAGTTAGCTACTATGAATGAAAGATTCATAACTATCTGTTTCAAAAAACTTCTTTATTTGCACTGCAGGGAGCTTAATTGTTTGTTAGCAGGGTCAAGAATTGCTTTTAAATGCTGAGTTAGCATGTATGGGTTGGGCCATTATACACTGAACTAAAAAAAGATTTCTATGCACAAAGAAGGCTTTAGATAAATATTTGTCAAATCTTTGATTACTTTGTTGGCTGTGGAAGAATAAAAGTCCCTGAGTTTTCCCACCTTCTTGGTAATTTGGACCAAATATTTTGGTCAATATTATTAAAAAACCCCTATAAGCTTTCCCTTATGTTGCCTGTTGAGCACTGTGGAACACAGGATGACAGGGAGGAGGAAGTCATTCATACTTACCAGACAGATGGTTGGCATCCCCGTGGCAACCTTGTGATCTAATAATTTTCCAAGTTCTGTCTACGTAACTGAAGAGCTGTTTACTCTTTGCTTAAATAAAACTAGGCCTGTATGCAAGTTGGCAGTGGGTGAGGTGAAGGAGGGGTGGTGGATATATAAATTCACCTCTGCCGTTGTACCAAATCTGTAGCACACAAGCACTTCTTTTCCAACGAAAAAAATTATTAGTTCCTCATTTTGGTTGTTCCTTCTTATTTGTGGCTCAAGCAAACTATTCCCAGAGAATCTTTTTTTAAAAATTGATGACACTCTAAGAATTAGTTATTTCTGAAGAATTTTTTTCAAAGGTAGTGTTTAAAGATATTGGTAAAAGATGGTGGAATCATTTTCCTGCTTTGTTGTAGCAAAGTAGTTTGTACATTTCTGGTGACAGTTCTTCCATTATCCAAAGAAAATGAGGCTTTAAAAATTTTTTTAACAAATATTTATGAATGCATATAATTGATTATGTTTATTAAAGTCACAAAAGATTTCTAGCCTTTCTTATAAATTTTATAAATTGCTACTGCAAAAATGAGAGAGAATTATAGTTACCACTGTGAATTATTTTTATTTTGGTCAGACATTGACTTTTCCTGATTGCCACCTTGTCACTCTGTGTACTAGACACAGAGAGGAACTTCTTTCTTCTCCCTGTGATATGCTTTTGATTCATGTCATATGCTGTCAAAATATTGTTGCCCTGCGATTATTTTCTGGAGTGGTAAAACTGATGCAGACGATGTCAGCTAGACTTGTTCATATCATGTTATTCTTTCTAATAAGTACTTGTACTTAAAATACTTACTTGCTTCTACTGCATCATGTCTCTCTTCCTATCCCCAAAGCTTTTTTTTTTTTTTTTTAAATCTCACTCCATTATGTCTTGAAGGGGCTGGTAAACCCAGTTCTAAAATAGTTTATATATCTATCTCCCTTTAACACATCATTGGTCCCATGCATATATCTAATACCAGACTGTATCAGGGTATCCCCATTCATTTCCTTCTTCTTTTGAGGATGGTTGAAATTTTGTGGCTTCATGATTGCCTTCTAATTTTCAACTTGACTTAATCCAGAGGATAGTAAGATAATAATTAATAATCAACATTAATAACATTAAAATCTAATTTTAATAATTCTGGCCTCTATTGCAAAATGTATTATGGAGTCAGTTTAAAATGTGATTCTTCTCTCTTATATTTACCTCTGTTCAAGTGAGTATATAGTAAGCTCTTGCAGTTTAAATGTGTCTTGGTGAGATATTCTGCATATATGGAACATAGTCTCTTAACATCCTGTTGCTGCTGCCTTATTTCTGTCTCGTTTCCACCTATGATTCTTGAAGAGAAGCTTAATGTCTATGGTTTCCTCTTCACTTCTGCATTATTCAGCCCACTGTGGTCTGGCACTGAGCTTATGTCTGTAGGTCATCTGCCATCTTCTAAAAGCTAAACCAAAAGGAAAATGTTTACTTTTTACTTGATTTTGCTGTATCATTTACCTGTAAATTCTTTGAGAACATAAACTATGTTTCGTTCACTAGTGAATTTTTACCATCTAGGGTTTCTGGTACTTTGTTGACCTGTCTATTAGCTGAATAAATGTGTGTTTGTAATGATTTTTGCCTTCTTTTAAATAAAAAGAATATTCTCTTCCTTTGGCTCTGGTGGTGGTACTATTCTTTCCTGATTAACATCTCCCTCTGCTTTGTTATTCATCTACACTTAAGTGTTAATTTAGAAGCTCTGCTACTTGGGATGGAATAGGTACCCAAATTCTCACTAAGTGAAAGTCTCAAGTCAGTTCTAGCACCATCTGTCGGCAGCACTGGGTGCCTCAGTTCATGGTTTTGTGCATTCTCAGACAAGTTGAAAAGTTTCTAGATTTTTCTGGAATTATTTTCTCATCCCTCATCTCATTTCATGTTACATCCTAAGTTTCATTCTCTTCTTAGGTGACCTCAGTGTTTCGTTTAGAACAGTTACTCTCCGTTCTTGAGCTGATGCCTGTCTTTTTTTTTTTTTTTGAGACGGAGTTTCACTCTTGTTATCCAGGCTGGAGTGCAATGGCGCAATCTCGGCTCACCGCAACCTCCGCTCCTGGGTTCAGGCAATTCTCCTGCCTCAGCCTCCTGAGTAGCTGGGATTACAGGCACGCGCCACCATGCCCAGCTAATTTTTTGTATTTTTAGTAGAGACGGGGTTTCACCATGTTGACCAGGATGGTCTCGATCTCTTGACCTCGTGATCCGTCCGCCTCGGCCTCCCAAAGTGCTGGGATTATAGACTTGAGGATGCCTCTTTTGCGAGCTCTATTTATGACAGAACCTGAATATCAAACAGGCCTCTTAGATATCATGTTTCCCAAAATAAATTTGTTGCTCTCAGTCGGCCGCCTCATTTCTTTCTGTCCCTCTACCTGGAGTGACTTTTATCCAAATGACCACCTTAGAAATCTGTATTTTTTCTGGACTCTTTCTTACCCATTCTTCTGCCCCACCTTTATGTGATCAGTCATCAAATCTTTTTGATTCTTACTTGCAAATGGCTGACACAGCACTCTCCTTTTCCATCTCTCACTGCTAGTGATGTTACTACCTTGCTTAAAATTCTTCAGTGGTTCCTCATTTGCTCATTAGAGTGGTACAAGTGAAGGCTGTCTGTGAAGGAGCCCCTTCTTTCCTTTCCAGTTACATTTTTCTTTTTTCTTTTTTCTTTTTTTTTGCTCTTTTACTCCACACATGCTGTAATAATGGGAATTCCCCGGACACACATAGCTTTACTCTTCTGTAAATTTGCATATACTGTTCCCTCTGTGTGGAGTTTCCTTTTTGTCAACCTCATCTTATGGCAAACTACTCATTATTTTATATTCAGCTTAAAGATTGCTTTCCTAGAAAAAAATTAGTCATCGCTTCTTTGTGCCCAAATTATAGAATCTCATATTAAAGTAGTTACTATGTTGCTTTTTATGGGTTACTTGTGTTTCTCTCTCACCAGTCTGTGAGCACTTGGAACTAAGGAATGTGTCTAAATAATCTTTTGTCTCTTGTCCCTTAGCACAATGATGGCTGTACAATATATACTCAGTTTTGTTTTTTTTTTTAAATATTTGCTCAATGAATGAATGGTTAAAATGGTTTTTGATGCTGGTGAGATTCTAGTCCCTGATCTACATATAAACAAACTATGATAGAAAAGCTGAGCAGAATTCATTCACTGTTTGACCATTTAACTTGCCTTCTTTCCTAGCACATCTGAAGGTAAAATTGTGAGACAGATGCAGTTCGTCTACAATACTGTTACATTTCTCCAGCTCTTATAGTTTGCACTTTGTATTTAGATAAAGCTTACTCTTACATTCAGTGGCTTCATGCCTGGAGTTCAGAAGAAAAGTTATGATCAGATGACACTTGAGTTTTGTGTTTTTTTTGTCACTTGGATGATTTCTAGCCATGTTTTCTCTAATTCATTTTTAAAGCTTGTTTAAAAATGGAGAAAAGAATGAACAAAATATGGGATAACATCTTTATGATAATCTCATTTGAGTTCATTATTAGATCACACAAAATAGTTTTCCCCCTTTCTTTTGTATTTTGAAATTAGCCCTCAATATTGCCACAAATAATTCTTTATAATGAATAACCTACAAATATAGTTCAGTTCTAGAGAGAATTTCTTTCTTTTCTTTTTTTAAAGAGACAGTCTTGCTCTGTCACTTAGGCTGCAGTGCAGTGCAATCACAGGGAGAATTTCTAGCCCATTGGAAGAACACATCCGTGACCCCTTCCCCTTTACCTGCCATATCCAACGACTTGGCAAATTCTGCTGCTCTCACATTAAAGTTAACCCTGGCCCTTCTGTTCAGTTTTTCACTATTTTAAGGCCATATGACCATTTTCTTGAACGATTGCCTCCTGAATGTCTCTGTATCTGCCTCTGTCCTACTGTCCTGCTTCAATTCATGTTAATGCCTACTTTCAGATCAGTCTTTGTAAAGCTGAGTTCAGATGATGTCAGTCACTTGCTTTAAAAACGGGAACAGTTTCCTTTTCAGGCTCTTCACCACCTGGTGACTTTCTTAAATTTTAGCCCCACTACTCCCTTTCCTATAAATTACTCATTACCCAAAGTGAGGTACTGTACACTTCCATCTGTACACTTCAGTTTTCCCAGGTTCTTCTTCAGTGTCCCTCTTGTCTATACTTGGAATAACTTTTTAATTTATCTCCATATACAAATTCAATCTATCAGTTAATGTCCAGTTTATCTGCCATTATAGAATAATCTACATTTTTTGGTACCTCCCCCACTTAATATTTTTTTCTCAGGATCTCTTATGCACTTATTTTCTTTTGTGTACCGCAGTTTATATACGTGTGTGTGTGTGTGTGTGTGTGTGTGTGTGTGTGTGTATGCGTGCTTCTTACCTGATACCAGGTATCAAGCCTCTCTAAGGTAGGCTCCATATCTGATTTTTACTTTGGGACAGGCCGCAAAGCCTGGAGTGGTGCTTTTGTGTGATAGAAGCTCAATGTGTATTTGTTAAATGCTGAAATAAATGAATTTTTGTCTTGCGTCTTGAGATTTGTGCCAGTAGCACCCCAACTCTCAATATGAAAAGGAACAAAAATACTGACCACAGTTTTTACTGAGCCTGAATTGAAATACTCTGAAGAAGTTTAATCATGGTGATAATCAGAATGTGTGCTCTGTTATTTAAGATAAGCTCTTCTGGCAAACATGTCCATTTTTTAAAGTCCCCACTCTTTTAAATGTGGGCTATGATTATGCTCTTTAACATCTCACAGATTTAATAAGTAAACCATTGTTTTAAACTTTTATAACTTTTTCCAGAAAGAAACTGAGCTCTTGGAATAAAAAGCTATCAAAGGTGATATATTTTTCAATCTCACTCTTTTCTATCCTTTCCCCTCATTAGAGCACAATATTCAAAAGTTTTGTATTATGAGGAAGACAGTGAGATCTTCTTGATATTTCATTAACCAAACCCAAAGGGGCTATAAAGCCATGTGTTAGCGCATTGTTTTTACCAAGCCCTACAATAATCACAAATAGTTTTAATAGTGTGAGTAGTGTTATTTTTTCCTTTCCTTTCTTTTTGTTTGTTTTTTGACAGGGTTTCACTCTGTCTTGCAGGCTGGAGTGCAGTAGTGTGATCATAGCTCACTGCAGCCTCGAGCTCCTGGGCTCAAGTGATTTGAGTCCAGGAGTTTGAGACCAACTTGGGCAACATGAGGAAAGCCTATCTCTACAAAAAATAAAGAAATTAGTCATGGTGTATGATGGTGTGTGCCTGTAGTCCCAGCTACTCAGGTATGCTGAGGTGGGAGGATCACTTGAGCCTGGGAGGTTGAGGCCGCAGTGAACCAAGATCACACCACTTCAGTCCAGCCTGCGTGACAGAGCGAGACCCTAATCTCAAAAACAAAACAAAACAAAACAATAAACATGAAAATTACAAATAATTGTGACACTGGAACTATTTTGGGTATTATTCAACTGCTAAGAATAAAATCAGCATAACTGCAGAATAAATTTGAGAAATAATAAAATGTGACTTTAGCCAGAAAGTTCAGGAAATTTTTGTACTGTGTCTAATTTCTTTTGCTCTGTGATCAGATTCTCGTGAATGCTAGTGTTAGACAAAAGACTGAAAATAGAGTTACTATATAGAGATGTTCATTGTTTGGGGAGAAACTCAATAGCATCTTGAATATTCTCAAGATGTACAGAATAATTATGTAGAGATTATTTGAAATCATAAATATATATTATATATCTTAAATATGTTTTGCTTTCCAGATATACTTAGAATGTTTCTATGAAACTGTTTTATCCTAATATTTGCCAACAAGGGAGTCTTATATTTGTGTAACCTTTCTAAATTTGAGTAATAACTGTAATGCTAGTTTGCTTATACATTTTTCATATATTTTTTCTTGTTGTTATATGTATATATCAAGTGGGGCATTTATTTTGAGAGTCTATTGATAAAATTTACAGAAGTAGAATTACAATTTTATGTTAATGATGAAAGAATGACATATATTATTTGCCTGATTGTACCTCTTATTTAGTCTGCTTTTTGTTAAGCATATGTTGATTTATTTTGCCAACATTATTCTATAGACAGAGAACTCCTGTTCTTTTCTTTCAGGTTAGTTCATGCAATGCTGGTTAGTAGAACATAAAGTGAGATTTTACAGGTAACAGGGAGAGAGACAGGCTTGACTTGGGGGCACATAGGAAAAGAAGGGGGCTATCTCTTCCCCAGGCTTTAAATATCTAATAAGACCTGTTGCCAGTGCAATTGTGAATAAGTGTATTTGTGCCTAATTTTTATTTTTTAAAAACTCAGGTGATTATAATTTCATCTGTAAAATATTGAAAGTATAGTCTGATTAAAATAATATGTCAGAAATGGTTTTGGCTCTTTTTGAATCCAAAGGTGTGTAAACCTGGAAAATCTGCAGAGTGCCAGACCTCTGCTCTTATTTTTCTTAATGTTGTATCCTGTTTTCCCTGATATTAATCTTAAGATAACTTTATATATGTCAATATCATTTAATGTTAGCCATCCACCTATTAGGGCTAGGAATAAAAAGTTTTTCCCTGTAGAGATATGTGTGGATTGCCAAATTACTACTCTGATAGAAGGAGATTATTTTGCTTGAGAGTAATATTGAAAAAACTCCCTATTTTCTCCCTTTTATAAAACTGGCTTCTGAAAATTCTGTGACTTAAAGTATCAAGAACCCAACTCCTAAAGTGATCTTGTCATTAATTAATATTTGGTAAATACTGTACACCCAACTTAGGGTAATTTGTTGGGAAACCCTTATCTCACTACCTCTGCTCTTAAAATTCTTAAATTTCATTTTCTTCCCTTTATTGTTATTCAGTAGTTTAACTGAATAAATAAGCCAGACAGTTTTTAAGAAATTGGATGGCTCCAAGGTTTCTTCCAACCCTAATATTCTATAAGTCCTTGGTTTTTACTTAGGTTAATTCTTAACTGCAATGGAAGAAAAGCATGATTTCAGTTCTAAGGTAATACTTAACATTTCTTTATATTATTCTAAATTGAATGGAAAACTTTATTTGTAAAATAGCAACCAAAAAAATCTATTTTATTCATTGGGGAAAGACAATTCTCTAATATATTTTTCTACTTGAAATGTTTTTGCTTTGCAAACTCCTGTTGGGAAAACAGATTTCCAGACAGCTTAAAACTGACAAATGGGTATTTTGACAGGTATTCCTGGAAGGAGACCTGTTGCCACTAACCATTTCAATTTCCTTATTCTAACAACCATGTTTAGCAGAGATGAAGGCATCCTGCAGTTTAAGACAAATATTTCGTGTCAAGAGAGGTGGGTGAATATAAACCTTTTTTTTTTTTTTTTTTTTTTTTTTTTACTGTATTGGAAAAATAGGGCATTTCGTTTACTGTTATGGAAAATAGAGTAACAGTGTTGGTAATAAAGTCTTTATGGCCTAAGACTGACTCGATGCTGTGAACTTTCCAGGTTCCATTTGGTAGGGTGTTTATGGAGAAGGGTTTCATTTTATGCCACTGTCATTTAATGGCTTTGTTCTGTGTGTAACTTGTTGTGGCTTTAGAACAGAAAGCTTCAAAATAAAACATTTTATGGCAGAAATATTTTTCTGCATAGAATTCCATTGGTGAGCAGTAGTCACCAGACCTCAGTAGAATTAGTCTGCTTCTGTAGAAATAATTGGTGAAAATGGTAGGGATGAACTCTGTGGTTCTGTCTATATTTTTACCTTCCAATTTGTAAACTTACTAACATGGATATATTTTGAACAATATCCTTTAGGTTTCCTTCACCATACAAATAATTGTTTTTTGAGTGGAATATTAGAAGTAGTCATACAGTCTCTTATTTTTAGCTGTTCTTTGCCAGGCCCACCCTCAGTGTTAGTGGCTGTCATTATTTGTCTCCATCATCATTACTGTCACCACTACCACCATCATTGTCAATATATATATATATTTAAGTATCAGAGATTGCTATTTGACTGGCTTTGGAATTTGTCAAAAGTATAAATCTGAGAATCTTTTTTTTTTGGGGGACGGAGTTTCGCTCTTGTTACCCAGGCTGGAGTGCAATGGCGCGATCTCGGCTCACCGCAACCTCCACCTCCTGGGTTCAGGCAATTCTCCTGCCTCAGCCTCCTGAGTAGCTGGGATTACAGGCACGCACCACCGTGCCTGGCTAATTTTTTGTATTTTTAGTAGAGACGGGGTTTCACCAGGTTGACCAGGATGGTTTCGATTTCTCGACCTCGTGATCCACCCGTCTCGGCCTCCCAAAGTGCTGGGTTTACAGGCTTGAGCCATCACACCTGGCCAAATCTGAGAATCTTAAAATGTGAGACCTGCTGTTTGAAGATAGAGCAAATGTAGTTATGGATACTTACAGAATTTAGACTCATTCCTTTTGGTAGTAATGACTGATTTTGGCTTGTTTCAAAGAATCAAGTTAGACATCTGTTTGAATGACCCCATAGAGTCTTACTTTATATACTTATGTCTGGATGAAAATCAGTTTCATTTAGCTTTAACTAGGCTAAGGGTCTCATGGTCATTATTAATATATTCTTTTTTTTTTTTTTTCTTAAAGCTATCCTGTTTTTTGAGACAGAGTTTTGCTGTTGTTGCCTATGCTGGAGTGCAATGGTGTCATCTTGACTCACTGTAACCTCTGCCTCCTGGGTTCAAGCAATTCTCCTGCTTCAGCTCCTTGCTTCAGCTACAGGCGCTCGACATCATGCCTGGCTAATATTTTGTATTTTTAATAGAGACAGCATTTTACCGTTTTGGCCAGGCTGGTCTCAAGCTCCTGACCACAGGTAAACCACCTGCCTCAGCCTCCCAAAGTGCTGGGATTATAGGCGTGAGCTACCATGCCCAGCCAAAATTTTCTTTCTTTCTTTCTTTTTTTAAACACTGAAACAAATTACTGAAGAGTATTTTCTTCTCTGTTAAAACTTTTCTCCAAATGTAGATATGTGTCAAAACCAAAGTACGATTGCCTTTTACAAGACTTTTAACTGAAAGTGATTCCTTTAACTCCCTGTAGACATTTCCAAAATCATTCGCTTATAACACTGATTTACTACACAGTTGACTTTTCTGAAGAAATCTCTTTCTCCAGGTTCTATTGGCCATGTTTTTGTTTATTCTTCCATAGCCCCAATAATTTCAGTGTCTCATGATTTTGTTTTAATAATTATAATTATGTTTTCTTACTGAAAGCCACTGAAGGGGTACAGTTTCTTGATCCTGTCTTCTCTCTTTTTGGGTGCCTCTGTTCTTGTTTTTTTCCTTTTTTTATTTATTTTTGCCCCCAGCAATGGTTATTTTTCAAACTCTTTAACATCTGGTTTCTGTAACATCTGTTTGAGCAGCATGTAAAAATTACCAGTTGTTATGGGTAGAAACACAAGTCTGGATTTGCACACCCATGCCCCTTGGTGGTATTTATACATGAGACTTTCACTTGTAGTTTACAGTTTATTGTATTCAAATAATGTATGAAGTGAAGGAACTATTACTAGGCATTACTTTTTGGGAGAAAGCCTTATTTTGTTTCATTTAGGTACTATTTTGAGGTTTTTTTGTTAAACATCTGGCTGACATGAGTTTTGATCTGCAAACTGAAAAAGCTTTAGAATGCTAAAAATTGGCTTTGCTCCTTTTTCTTTGGATTTCTCTGGGAATTCTAAGTTGGCTCTGATCCCATAACTTCAAGGGCTTCTAAGGTCATTTATAACCTGATAGATATCATTAAACAATGATTAACCGCAGTTTATAGAAAAGGTCTGACTTTCAATATAAAATAATTAAATGAAAAGTGATTAATGGTCTTCTGTTTTTGGAGAGTGATATTGTACTTGACGTTGACAATGCTTAGTTAAAATGGTTGTAAGTACTACTTGTTTTTATTGAGTTACTTGTATCAGATCCTCATTCCCCAGAAAGCGTGAGACCTGATGTTCTACCTCAAGATGACAGCTTAAAGGAAGAAGAGGTCAAGGTTTTACTTAAATTGTCTCAACTGAATCTTTCCCTTTCCCTAAGATCTAGCACCTCAGAATTGCTGATATCAGACGTATTGACTGAAAAGAGTTAAATTGATAAAGTCTAATTTCTGGCTTCAGAGGTTCAGATATTACATTATCTAGCTGAAGTTTCATCAAGCCCTGAAAATAAAATCTTTGGGCTGTATAGTCATAGATTTACCGAGAGAAAAGTTCTTCAAAGGCCTGTTGGTTTTACAGTTTACATAAAACCAGTCCTTGGTTCTGATAACTTTTGTCTGATATGTTGCCTCTCTCCTGCTGATCCTGGAATATTTCTTAATTTGCCTGGAACCTTGTTGACTTTAATAGACTGTCTCCTGACTTCTCATTCAGCTCCTTCTAACTTTACTGATTGATATGGTTTCACTGTGTCCCCACCCAAATCTCATATGGAATTGTAGCTCCCATAATTCCCATGTGTTGTGAAAGGGACCCGGTGGGAGGTAATTGAATCATGGGGGTGGGTCTTCCCTGTGCTGTTCTTGTGACAGTGAATAAGTCTCAGGAGATCTGATGGCTTTATAAAGGGGAGTTGCCCTGCATATGCTCTCTTGCCCTCTGCCATGTAAGATGTGACTTTGTTCCTCTTTTGCCCTCAGCCATGATTGTGAGGCCTCCCTAGTCATATGTGAGTTCATTAATCCTCCTTTTCTTTATAAATTAGTCTTGGGTATGTCTTTATTAGCAGTGTGAGAACATACTAATACCCTGATATAATATTTTTCAAATTCCAACTTTGTATGAATACCATGTCGAGCATTGTTGTGAATGAAAAACAAGTCATAGTTTTCATAATAGCAAGAAATCTACTTGAGAGAGGATTCATTTTTGTATACTTTTGTAAAAAATTATGGGGACATAAATTAGGGGGAGAGGCATCTGATCGGTATGTTCTGTGTGTGCAATGATTCTGGAATTTGTGATTTTGATGCCTAGAGTAGAACACTCGCTAGGAGGGCTACATTGAAACTTCACACCGGGCTGAAACAGGATGGAGAAAGGAGAGTGCTTTGTAGCATGTGCATATATAGGCATGGGAGTTTAATTTTTTTCTAATTTTATCATCTAGATAAGAGCAGTATACTTCTCTTAATAAATACTGTTTAAAGTTGAGAATCTGTGAGTCTTTACCATTAAGGAACAGAGGCCCCTTGTTATGAGGCTGGCACAGTCACTGTGGTGTAGGGTGGTAAATTGCCTTGCTGTCAACTCTCCTCTGCCTCTTATTCTGTTGCTGCAAACATACATGTCAGAAGACTAAGGCAATGGTCAGGTTCTTTCTGCATTCTCTGATTAGTGTAGTTTCTCCATTTATTCTGGAATTGACCCACATGTGCCATCCTTTAGGGCTGTTGAATATTGTATTCCGTATTTCATTGCCTTGCTTTTTATTTTTTACCAACTTGGAAAGTTTTGTCTTTGAACCCAGTCAGATATCGAACATTAGCATTTACGCTCATTTTCCCTTCTATCCAGGCATTTTCCTTTCCCTTGATTATGCTAATGCTTAATTGATATCAATTAAGCATTAGCATACACACTCATTTTCCTTCCTATCCAGGTATAATTATAGTCTGTCTTAGAAAAAAAAAAAACACAAGCAACATATCCTATTTTAAAATATGAGCCTGTATGAGTAATATTAACCATAATCTTTCATTGACTGTTTTCTTTTAAAATTATGTATTTTTGCTTTTCATGGACACAAAAAAGGTGTATATATTTATGGGGTAACATAAGATGTTTTGATACAGGCATACCGTGCATAATAATCACATCATGGAAAATGGGGTATATATTCCTCAGGCATTTATTCTTTCTGTTACAAACAATTCGAATATACTATTTTAGTTATGTTAAAATGTACAATTAAATTATTATTGACTATAGTCACCCTGTTGTGTTTTCAAATACTAGGTCTTACTTACTGTTTTTACCTATTTTTTTGTACCCATTAACCATACCCCCACTCCACCTTCCCAGCCTCTGGTAACCATCCTTCTATACTGTCTCTCCATGAGTTTAATTGTTTTGATTTCTAGATCCTACAAATAATTGAGAACATACGATGTTTTTCTGTGCCTGGCTTATTTAACTTAACATGATTTCTAGTTCTACCTGTGTTGTTGCAAATGACTGGATGTCATTGTATTTTATGAATAGTACTCCATTGTGAATAAGTGCCACGCTTACTTTATCCATTCATCTGCTGATGGACACTTAGGTTGCTTCCAAATCTTGGTGATTGTGAACAGTGCTGCAACAAATATGGGAGTGTGATATCCCTTTGATATGTTGCTTTCCTTTATTTTGGGTCTGTACCTAGCAGTGGCATTGCTGGATCCTAATGTAGTTCTCCTTTAGTTTTTTGAGGCACCCCCAAACTGTTCTGTGTAGTGATTGCACTGATTTACATCACCACTGACAGTGTACAAGGGTTCCCTTTTCTCTCCATCCTTGTCAGCATTTGACATTGTCTGTCTTTTGGATAAAAGCAGTTTTAACTGGCATGAGATCATATCTTACTGTAGTTTCTTTTCTTTCTCTCTCTCTTTTTTTTTTTTTGGAGACAGAGTCTCCCTCTGTTGCCAGGCTGCAGTGCAGTGGCGTGATTTCGGCTCCCTGCAGCCTCCACCTTCTGGGTTCGAGTGATTCTCCTGCCTCAGCCTCCCAAGGAGCTGGAACTACAGGCATATGCCACCACTCCCAGATAACTTTTGTATTTTTAGTAGACACAGGATTTCACCATGTTGGCCAGGATGGTCTCGATCTCTTGACCTCATGATCTACCTGCCCGTGTCTCCCAAAGTGCTGGAATCATGCCTTACCTCATTGTAGTTTTAATTTGCATTTCTCTGATGATCAATGATGTTGAGCACCTTTTCATATGCTCCTCCCCTCCCATCCCCTCCCATCCCCTCCCATCCCCTCCCCCTTTCCTTTTTTTCTCTTGTCTGATTGCTCTAGCTATTTTCCAAAATTTCTCTTGTTACTGATTTCTTGTTTCATTCCCTTGTGGTCAGGAAAGATGCTTGATATTATTTGAAGTTTTCTGAATGTTTTGAGACTTGTTTTGTGACATAACATACGGTCTACCAGTAACTATAATTTTATAATGAAAGCACAGTTGGAATTATGTTTTCCCTACTGAAGTTTAAGAGACTGAAGACTTTCTAGTGCATAAAGGTTTAATTTGTCAATGCTAGTATCTTTCTTAATGGATAAATATTAAGTGTACTGGGTGGTCATTATCATTTTTATTGCATAAAATGGTGTGTTGAATCAGATCAAAATTATGGAAGTATAGCTAATTGCTGCCTTCAAAGCATAATATACATTTATTTGACAAGAAATGATTCAGCTTCCCAATGGAATTCATAGATGTTCTTTTAAAATCAGTTAATCAAAACATGTTTTTTGGGGCATTTTTAGTGTATTATAGCACTCTCTTGGTTACTACGAAATCCAAAAGAAGATATAGGGGATATAACACTACCATCGTATGAAATATTAACACATAAGCTATGATAATGTGGTTTATATAAGAGGTATTGCAGAAGGGAGAGAGTTTAATTCCCCTTCATCATGTAATTGAAAACATTTAAAAATCTGTAGAAGCATTGAATAGTACAGTGAACAGCCATATATGCTTCATCCACATTCACTGATTATTAGCATTTTACTGTATTTGAATTTGTTCTTCCTCACCCCCAGGTATACACACATATATATATATGCACACTTCCCTGCCCCCAACCTTTTTTAATAGGCTGCAGACATTAAGGCACTTCACTACTGATTATATATCGTCTAAGAACAAGGACATTCTCCTACATAACCACTATGTCACTTTCATACTCAAAAATTTTAGCACTAATTGAATACTATCATCTGCTATGCAGTCTATTTTCAAATTTCTGCAATCATTTGAAAATTGCCTCCATAGCTCTATTGTTTGTTTAAGCTAGGATCCAATCAAGGCCAATGTGTTGCATTTAGTTATCGTGTCTCTTCAGAACAGGCCTTCTTTAATCTGTACCAGTGCTGTACAGTATGGTAGCCACTAGACACATGTGAAATTGAAACTGATTAAAATGTAATTCAGTTCCTTACATGTTAGCAACATTTGAAGTGCTCACTGGTCCTATGTGGCTAATGGATACTATTGAACAGCATGAACATGGACTGTTTCCATTATCACAGAAAGTTCTACTGGACAGATATAGAATGTACACCACCTCTTTTGTCTTTTGTGAAATTGATTTTTTGAAGAGTTCAAGCCAGTTGTCTTGTTCAATGTTCTATGTTATAGATATGTGTTATTTCTTTATTATTAGATTCAGGTTGTGGCAGATTGTATCTTACAAAAATAGCTGCACTAAGATACTTAGCCTATCTTACATCCTTTTTAAAAAATGTGACTGACATTCCTGCAGCTGAGAGGTGGGGTCTTTGCTCTCCTTGGATGTGGGTAAGGGCTTGTGACTGACAGCTGACCAATGAAGTAAGGTGGAAGTCATGCTATGTGACTTCTGCCTGGCTCACTGTTTCCTGGGATGCTGACACTGGGAACTTAGTCACCACACTGTGAGGAAGCCTAGAGGTGAAGACGTTACACAACTCCAGCTAAGGTCTCAAGCTGACAGTGAATGGGCTTTCAGATGATTCCATCTCCCAGCTTTTGAGTCTCCCAGTTGAGTAGGCATGGGGAGGAGACAGCTATTCCAGATGAAATCTGTCAGAATTCTTGATGCAAGGAAACTGTGAGAGCTAGTACCTTAAACTATTGTTCTTCTAAGCCGCTGGGTTTTGAGGAATTTATTACAGAGCAGTAAATAATAATAGCTAGTGCACAGGTTAAACAATATGACAAGAGTACTATGTAAATGATGGTCTGCATTTCCTATTGCATCACATTAGGGGGCATGTAATGTCAGTGTGACTTGTTACCAGTGATGCTTGATCACTTAAGTGGTGACCACTTCATCTCTTCATCTTTTTTTTTCTGATATGGAGTCTTGCTCTGTTGCCAGGTTGGAGTGCAGTGGTGCTATATTGGCACACTGCAACCTCCGCCTATGGGTCAAGCGATTCTCCTGCCTCAGCCTCCTGAGTAGCTGGGACTACAGGCATAAACCACCATGCCCAGCTAATTTTTGTATATTTCAATAGAGATGGGGTTTCACCATGTTGGGTAGGATAGTCTTGATCTCCTGACCTCCTGATCCACACGCTTTGGCCTCCCAAAGTGCCGGGATTACAGGCATGAGCCACCTTGCCCCATCCATCTCTTCATCTTAAATCAATATGTTTGTCTCTTTATTATTGATATGCAATATGAAGGAAAGTTAAATTTTGGATAGGATCAGTTTCCACTAAGTTTCTTGTCAAGAACATTTCACTCTACACCGTTGTTTTGAGTGGATTCAAAAATGGAAACAATTTTAGAAATTATTTTATTGAATCTCTTCATTTTGTAGCCTGATTTAATAAATATTATTAGGTTTCTATTACAGTTACTAGGGACATAAAATGTATGAGATATGATAATTATCCACTTGGAGCTTATGGATGAAATCTAACATGAATGGCATTCAATGGGGGTAGATTGGGTAATACATAATTTGTATTTCAAGATGATTCAACTGAAAGGCTTTTATTTTCCAAAAGACTAAGATGATGTTATTATGATGACTGTAGACTCTAGTCTCCCAAGACTAGTCAATGCTGTTTTCTGAATTATTTTCTTATCATAGAGAAATGAAAAAAATGCACTCTTATAAGTTCTATTAGTCCTGTAGTTTAGGGATTTGAATGTATCTTTTTCTGAAGATATAAATGTATGTGTTTTAAAATATAGATCTGCCATGTTCCACATTTTTTCTTATGTAAATAAGAAATAGTGAACTAAATGTGTGTCTATGAAAGTGAAGGCTCTCAGGACACTGTTGTATGATTTTTTCAAAAAATGTAGGGTACAGTGTATTAAGGAACTGTGCTAGTATTTAACATAGTGCCCTAAACAGTTGTTGATTGGGTGGATTCTATATAGATGAACCATGCTTTTTAATACTGGTTGCATGCTTATGAAAAAATGCATCAAAGTTAACCATATAGAGCCTTTAAAGTTTGTTCTGCCAGCAAGCAAACATAGTTTTCTTATTGTGTTCGTTTATTCAGTTCTGGAATGCAAGAATCAAGAAATACTTTTTCATTTGTTTTTTGGTTTGATAGTGCAAATTTACTTATATTTTTCTGTCCCAAATTCTATTTGAATTTCTTGATAGAGCATATAATTTAAGACAAAGAAGAATAAATACATCCATTTATTTCATTGTTTTCTCTTTCTGGTAAAACCCTGTTGGTTAGACTACTTTGCTAATGTCATCAAACTCATGATGTTTAATTTCTTTGTAGGCTCTACAGTTTCACCTGTTACTTGCTCCCAGACTGAATATTTGGCAACATTTTTTCCCAAGTAACTGGTTACAGGAAAAGCTGCATAGCAGAGTGAATAAATCAATCAACAGTTTAGTAAATTAAGTCAGACTACAACTGTTACCAAGTAAAAATGCTGTTACGTCTTTATAGGAGGGAAGATGTGATTAGAACTGCTTCCGAATTCTGGGAAGATATAAGAGTAATCCTATCTAGCTGGGGAAGGAGCAATCAAAATACAAGCAAGTTTTAGACAGTGTACAATTCTGCATAGTAAAGAGTTAATGTAGGGGCAGGGAGGAATCACTGGGGGAAGACTTTTGAGTGGTGGCAGATAGGAAGGGAGGAGGGTGGAGAGAAAGCTAAATTTTGGGGTAGAGGTGTGGGTTTGGGTACTTAGGATAGAGAGACCAGTTTAAGGATTTGCCGAGGCGGAAACCGATGGTAAGAGACCACTGCTTCAGGTGGGTCCGAGATGAACGCTTCTAAGTGTCAAGGAGAAGGACTTGATTTTCCAGCAGCTTGAAAACAGAAGGAATTGGCTGGTAGACTTTGCAGAGGCTCTGAAAGTGTGCCTCTAGCTGAGTGATGTCATCTGTGTGCCCCTTTGGTAGATGTAATCTCTGTTAAGCTTCTCTCCTGAAATCTCTAACCACTAGGATCAAACTGATCGGACCACTGGGCAGCGTTCTGGGCATGTGTCCATTAGGCCAAGGTGGGATTTTGATTTGCAGTTACAGGGCTTAGGCTTCAGAGGGGAAGCAGCACTGCTTCCCTTCATACCTTGGGGAGGTGGAGTAGAAAGTAACCGGGTGGCAGAAATGCCCAGGGAGCTTAATGATTGTGCCGGCCTTGTCATGTCACAGCATCACAGTACACATTGCTCAGCCAGCCTACGTTCCTGTATCTGACACTTGGTGGAAAAAGAGAGCTAATATTGTTTTTTTGATTTTGTAAGCTAATATTGTGGAGACTCTTTTGTTTGTTCTTTCACAAATTTCATTCACGTTTTTAGTGAAATCATGTAGACCATTTACTTGGAACACACAAAGTTGGGTGTTCAAAGAAAGGGAAAGCAAAGGGTTCGAGAGTTCTCTGGATCTCTTTATGCCTGGTAGCGTATGTGACTGTTGCTCTGTTTGCACAGGGTCGAAGGATGAGTACCTATTCACTTGTTCCTCACTTGCTTTCACGCCATGCCAACTATGAAATCCTCAGATCGCTACTAAATGAAACAGGAATATGTTATTATGTGACTCATTTTTCTTGTTTCCCCCCCTGTATTTCTTAAAATGGTGTGGTGTGAAGAGATTCAAGATTTCCATTCCTGCTTTCCCCTTTCCTGCCAAGCTCATAACTCCTGCCAGCTCCATCTTTTCCTTCCTCTGCTTACAGTTTGGGTTTGGGTTCTGGACTCTGGGAGTTATAGAACAGGAGTCATTTAAACTCTTTTTTTTTTTTTTCCCCAAATGGAACAAGTGTCTTAATTGAGGTCAGGCCAACACTTAATGTGACAGAATCTTCCCTTCACTTTCCCTGGCACAGAGAGAATTCATGCCAAGGAGAATGGTGTGAAACTGTGAACCCGAAGAGTATCCATTGGGAAAAAGCCCATGCCCAGTTGGAGGCACAACACAGTGACTCTTTTGCCAGGCTCTGTTGTTCTGTTTGGTCCCAAGCCAGATGGCGGCCTGGCGGGTGAATCATTGGCTCTGGCCTTTCTCTCACCTCCTCAGGTCTAGGATGAAATGTCCAGCTGTCCCTTTTCTTGCATGAGTGACCCTGTGGAAACAGTAACTGCCCTCTTTGTTACTTAATGTTCACATGATTTTGTTTAAATTTGTTTTTTTAAAAATATAGTTTATTGGTAGTATGAAAGCATCAAATTACTCAATAAAATTCAGGAGTGGGATTTATTTAACACCATATTCTTGAATATAAACAGAGCTTCTGGAGTGAACATGAGAGAGGAAATGGGCAGATTTGAATGAGATCGAAGCGGTATAGTTCATGCACTGTATGTCATTATTTTGATCAATAGAAATACTTTTAAGATGAACGTGAACTAAATAGTGTTAGTACGTGTTATCTTTGTAACATCCATAAAATGGAAATGAACATCCAAGGTCTCCCTCAAATGGAAATGTATATCCACTGAATCTGATGGGATTTACGTTTTTGTACCTGGATTGTATGGTATAATATCAGGTATGCCCTATCCTAATAGTGGTAACAGCAATAGCATTTGCAGGTCTTACGATTTGTCCAGTCTGAAATGTAGTTGGAGCTATGTGAGGAGACCAAAAGGAATTCTGAAAAAGAGACAAAGACCTTGTCCTTCACAGAGCTTCATTTTTAGAGATCTTCCATTTTCATACCAGCTTTGATTTCTGTGGTTAGGATACATGACTGGTAGCATTCTTACAATTTTATTTAATTTTTACTTTATTTTTAAAAGTAACAAGGAACATCTAGGAATTTGCTGGATAATGTTTTGGAGACACATATGTGTTTCTAGAGGAAGCAAAATTACTTTGGCATGTTGCAGGGGGCAGGGGTGGTGGGGTGCTGCGTTTCTTCCTGCTGTGGCCCTGTCCAGGGTCTCTCGTTCAGCTCTGGATTTGTAACTCAAAGAGATATCCTTATTTCTGAGGGATCTAGCTGCTGCCTGAGTCACATTTCTTTAAGCCCAAAGCTGTAAATAAATGACGGTTATCCTACAAATGCCCCTTTTGCCGTAATGTAATGGAAATGATGCAGCTAATGTTGCGGTGTCCTTGGGAAAGTAATGGTTCCTGCCTTGCGTTCTCAGAGGGTTTTATGACAATGAGGTGAGATTCTGGATTCAAACTTTTTTGTGTGTGTGTTTTTGAGGCGGGGTCTCGCACTGTCACCAGACTGGAGTGCAGTAGCGCAGTCTTGGCTCACCGCAACCTCTGACTCCCTGGTTCGAGAAATTCTCCTGCCTCAGCCTCCCGAGTAGCTGGGATTACAGGCACGCGCCACCACGCCCAGCTAATTTTTGTGTTTTTAGTAGAGACGGGGTTTCACCATGTTGGCCAGGATGGTCTCCATCTCCTGACCTCGTGATCTACCCGCCTTGGCCTCCCAAAGTGCTGGGATTACAGGCGTGAGCCACCGCACCTGGCCTCAAAAGAATTTTCACGGTGTTAAGCGAAATATATAAATATAAAGAGGCATTAGGATTATTACCGTTGTCACCATTAACCTTTCTATTATTTTTATCATGACAACATTATCATTAGTAACATCTTCACTGTCAGGGTATAACTTCTCAGGCCCATCTCCTCTGCCTCCTGAGCAGAAAAGAGAAGGGAAATCAGAACCATTGGTTACTACAATTGTAAAGACATTTTTTTATTTACTCAAATAATCTGGGGGCTCAGTATAATAATGTTTTTGATTCTGGGCCCCTGAATTTCTTTTAATTCCATTGCTGGGAATGTTTGACTCCTGCTTAAAGGCTCAACCTAGGCTGGAGGGGCCAGCTCTGTCTTTAGGGGAATTTTAATAGCTGTAATTAGGAGCTGCTTTCTTGATAGCAAGCACCATTGCTACTGATTCTGTATTAGCTTTGTGTCCCAGTCTGCTAACTGGCCTTCTGCCTTACTTGTATGATGAAATTCTCAATGATACCTTAAATCCAGTCACTGATTTCCTGTATTGGCTCTTTGCCTTGGCCTTAGAAACCTGCCCAGAATCTCTTAATCCTCCTTGATTTTCTACACTTTGCTGGCTCTCCACCTCCCTCACACCCATGCCTACGCACATGCCAGATTTAACTCCTGCTTGAGTCTCAGTGTCTTCATCAGAAGTCTAGTTAAGGTCTAACATGTTGTCTGAACTATAGTACCAGTAGAATATGGTAAGAAGGATACTCTGGAGAAGGGAAAGTACAGAGGCGGCATGGAGGAGAGAGGGAAATGGCATGAACAAAGCATAAAGGTACAAAGGACACGTATATTCTTCCATTCACCAGGTAATGACCTTTGTAAAGGCAAAAAATCTTGTCCCTTTGTTTACTGCTATATCCCTAGTGTCTGAAACTGCCCAGTATTTAATCTATCCATTAAATATTTGTTGAATAAGTGTTTGGGGGCACACTAATTGATTGGTTTGTCTGGAGGACACTTGAATGTGAGGTTTTCAGGACTGGGATCATTATAACCTTGTTTATTGTGGTAGTGCCATGTTTTTCTTTTTGCCAAAATGAATGAATAAATGTTGGGATCAGTGGAGTTGAGGCTACAAGGCAGAAATTGAAACGTGGATTCTTGAATGCCGAACTTGGTCCTTATTGTGACAAGGAGAGAAACCGGGTCCTTCTGTATCTTAACGTTTACTTTTACTAATATACTAAACATTTTTTTCTTACAGTGTTTGTAATTTGAGCTGAAGGATTCAGAAAGAAAATCCTTTTGATGCTGAAAAAGGAAGGGATATTTTAGCATAAGATGCTTCTTTTTTGAGTTAATATAAATCCAGAATCTTAATTGGTGGATATGTTTCTAAAACATGGTCTTTAAAAATTGCTTGATGGATAGTCAACATGTTTATACACAGCAATGCTGGAAGGGTGTTTCTATTCAGTATCATATGAATAATAGCTCTGGTTTCAAGTACTCAACAAAGCGATGAAAAGCATCCACTGTTTTCATTCTCACTGGTTTACTTCAGCCTCCTGTGGTTGGTGTTAAGCAATTATTCACTGCTTGAGGCTCCCTGAATCTGGGCACCAGAGTGAATACTTCCAGGTGTCAGATTCATCTCTTCATCTACATTTTCTTCTGCAATGCGGCATTGTCCATATTAGACCAGAAAGATGTATACTTTTCAAACACTATGATTCTGGGAAAATGAAACCTATCTAGAGTACAACCCAAATGCTTAAATTGAGTGGGGGAGTTTATCTTGATAGACACATGTAAAGGAATTTCTTTTATAGGTATTATCTTCATTGAATGCTTAGACTGCTTATGGGATCAAAGCACCTTGGATTGCAGTAAATATTGTTTCATATATAAATAGGAGAATTGTGTGTGTGTGTGTGTGTGTGTGTGCGCGCGCGCACACGCATGTGCATGTATGTCTGTCATAGGATGGAAGGACAAGCTTGCTTTTCAAGGACAATTGCTTTGCCAGCTATGAACTAAAACTGGAGTTGGAATTAGAGCAGGGCCATGGCAAACACTCACTGAGCACTGGAGTGGCAGGTGTATCCTCTACAGGGTGGGAGATCATTGTCACTCTTGGCTCCTTGGTTTCTTCTTCTTCTTCTTTTTTTTTTTTTTAAATTGAGACGGAGTTTCGCTCCTTACCCAGGCTGGAGTGCAATGGCGCGATCTCGGCTCACCGCAACCTCCACCTCCTGGGTTCAGGCAATTCTCCTGCCTCAGCCTCCCGAGTAGCTGGGATTACAGGCACTCGCCACCACACCCAGCTAATTTTTTGTATTTTTAGTAGAGACGGGGTTTCACCGTGCTGACCAGGATGGTCTAGATCTCTTGACCTCGTGATCCACCTGCCTCGGCCTCCCAAAGTGCTGGGATTACAGGCTTGAGCCACCGCGCCTGGCCGGTTTCTTCTTATCTTTATCTAAGCACCCAGCAGGTTTAGAAAGATAGAGTCTAAATCTCAAGGCAGTTGTTCTCAGCAGGAAGAAACAGGAAAGTTATCTGAAATCTTGGACAAAAGGGGCAAAAGGCAGTAGGCTTTAAGTTTCCGAAGTGTAAACTGTTCCACAGAAGGAGACTCATTTTTCTTAGATGAATTGATAGTCTACTAGATTTTGTTCACATAAGGAATTGATTTATTTTAGGCTTATTGGTGTGTAGAAGCACAACTAATATTCTCTAATGCTAGAAAACAAAAATAACTATCCATAATCTCAACATATAATCACTTAACTTTAAGTTTGATTTTAATGAATAATGAGGAAGATGTGGTTTATTGTAAGGAGATTATTTTCTATTTTGGACTGAATGTATATCTTGGAAACAAATTATAATACATGATTTATTCTTAAGCAAATGATTATTGAGCTTTATTTCATGCAGGCCTTTGCTCAGCATTTGAGAAATAATGTTGAACAAGACCTTCCTGCTTTTGACGATACTGTCCAGGGTAGGTGATAGACAAGCAAATAAGAATTTCAATAAATTATAATGTATGAATTGTCAATGAAATGCCACAGACAGCAAGTACTATAAAAGGATATTTAAAAGATGTATTGAAAAACCTATTGGACAGTGTTGGAAACCAGAATAAAAATTCTAATTACTCATTTCTTATATTGGCCCTTATGAGAGCCTAAGGCATAACTTTCAACAGTCAGGTCATCAGTACATTTTTATGAGCAGTGAAGTTAATGCAGTTCTTAGCTCTTCCAAAAGAACGCTAGGATGGATCTTGTCAAAAATAGTTAAAAGGCCCTTAAATTCCCTCTTGTATCAGTTGTCTCAGTATTTGCTTTTGTCGAGTTTAACGTTAACATGTGACAAGTGCATGAAGTGCTGATGTTCTGTGGTAAGGAAGGAAGAGGAGGCCATATGTTTTACATTTTGGATTAGCAAGTGTCAGAGTTAGCATTCCATTATGAAAATTGGGAAACCGGAGAGGCTTTTTTTGGTGAGAAGTGGGCCAGGCAATAGATGTTTTTGCCCTTTAAGGAGGATATGTGAATAAAAGAGAAAAAGCTTAGGTCCGTTACACTTTGGATATTTTGTCTTTACCTGACATAAAACTTGTTGCAGAATAGAATTTTATATCTAGAGTTATTCCATTTAAAACAACTGGCCACATTTTCTTTTCTTTATATCAGATGAAAGGAATGAGAGCTCTTTGTTTATACTTTGAGTTGTTCAGATCCAGAGTGAAAAATACCAAGGGAGCTGTGGAATTTCTCTCCCTGGAGATCTTTAAGAAAAGGTGTAGGTGTTCAGACACTTTTAATTGACTGAAATTCTTTCTGTGGAGTTTTGTGTGTCCTACTTTAAAAAAACAAGATGTATAAAAACCCAGACTTAGAAAATTGACATTATTGAGGATAATTCTTTCCTTTCTAATCCTCATCACTTTAGTTTTCCTACCAGGTGATTTTATTTGGTAATAGATGAATACTTAAAATTGGTAAGCATTTGACTTATGAATTACTTAATATCTTAATTGATATTTGTGAAGACTTTTGAAGTTTTCAAAACATTTTAAATTATTACATCATTTACTTCTCAATGATCTTATGCAGTAGACAATTATTTCCCATTTTGCTGTTAAGGAATCTGAGAATAAGAGGCTCTGAGACATGACTATGAGTTATTAAGTTGTGGGGCTTGGCACAGACGTTTTGATAGCAAATTCTCTGCCCTTTTTGGATGCATGAGGCATTATTATTATTATTTTTTTTGATGGAGTCTTGCTCTATTGCCCCAGGCTGGAGTGCAGTGGTGGGATCGTGGCTCACCATAATCTCTGCCTCCTGGATTCAAGTGATTCTTCTGCCTCAGCCTCCGGAGTAGCTGGTAATACAGGCATGCTAATTTTTTGTATTTTTAGTAGAGGTGAAGTTTCACCTTTCAGCCAGGATAGTCTTGATCTCTTGATCCCATGATCTGCCCACCTCAGCCTCCCAAAGTGTTGGGATTACAGGTGTGAGCCACCACGCCCAGCTACTTTTTTCTTAAATTGGAGTATGTCCTGTTTTATATTGAAATCAAGTCACTGAAGATTCTGGGGAATAGGACAGTATCTCTGGATCATTAATTTCTTCTTTCTGTAAGCTGAAATGGCTGGGGGAAAGGAAAATGTGTTTGGGGCTCCCCTCAATTTGCTTTTTTGATCACTTGTCACTTTCTTACTAATGCAGTGTTGTAGATGGTAATTGGGGGTTCTCCAATCATTTCACAAAAATAATTTAACTTATAAAATTACTGACTTTGTAGTACTGGAACTAACCAGCTGCTCTTAAAATAGTGCGTTTTTGGTTGGAAAAATAGATTGGGTTTCTAGGAAATGGAATAAGTGTGTTAATGTACTAAGATTAAGCAATTTCTTATAGCCATATTAGCTATATGTAATATCCACCTCAGTTTACCATTAATAAATTAGATCATGCACTTAACAGAACCAAAATACAAGCAGTTTATTAAGTATCGAGTCTTTACATTAGAGCCACAGTTTATATAGGTTAAGTTTTAAAGTTAATATCAAAATGGGTATAGCAAATAAAATCTCTAGGAAGAAAAATAGGACATCTTATTGAGAGTTACTAGGTTAGGCTTCATGTATTGAGATAATTTTTGTAGTTCTCGTTTGAAAAGTTTATTTGTTTCCTCTGAACAATTCCTGCATACAAAATACACATTGAGTGTAGAGAATTTAAAAATATCAGAAAAAGACAGAGGAAAGGAGTCCCTTGTTAACCCTTCTGTTTGAGAACAGTTTAGGTAAGAAAGGAAGGTAAGTTAATTTTGTAAGAAGAACTAGTTAGTAGGGCACTGTGGTAACTGACCTGTTCAGGAGCATGCAAACAGTGGCGGACAGTAGGAGAATATGCTTAGGGGAATGCTGTTAGGTGAGTCTGATTAGCTAAATTATGGTGGGCCATGAATTCCAGGATAAGAGATTTGTTGTTGTTCAATGGAAGGAATTCCAGAGCTCTTTTAATCCAGGATTTGTTTCTCAGGTAAGGAAACCAAATTGAGTTGCTCAAATTAGTTAGTGGAGGAATTGGGGCTGGAACCCAAGCTTCTTGATTAATAAGCTAATGTTTCTTCTGTTCTATGATCTCATGTGTTGCCGTTGTTCATTCTGATGTTTGAACATCAGACAACTCTTGATGTTTCTACTAAAAAGCAGAGAACTTGAGCTATTATCTAGATGGTCTATGAAAATTTTAAAGATGAGGCAGTGTCTTTGTTTAATTTCTCTGTGTGTATTTCCAAGAATTTGAAAGTAAATAATGAGAGGTCTGTATTTTGCGAGCAATGATTGCTACACTCACCTGACAAAATAAAAATTATTTCTTTTTCTGTGGTTTAAAGGATTTGTTTTTTTTGATACGTAGTCATAGATTTTTGGAGTCGGATGGGACTGTAGAGATTGTCTAATTCAGGAATAATACCTGGTTTCCATTTCCATGCTGACTTTATAAATTAATAGTGGCTGTTTGGAGCAATGTTGTGAATTCCCACAACTCTGGGTTCAGCCCAGCATTAAAGAGTGTAATGATAAATTATTGATGTCTTTTATGGGAATGGGAGTGTCCGCACAAATGTCATGTACTTGCTATCCTTATCCAGTCTAGTTATTTTGTTTCTCCAGTGAGGAAACTAATACCTACTGAACTTAGTCTGTCATAAGCAGTTAGGTGGTAAAGTGTTCTCTTATACTCAGTTCTTTGAAACAGGTAGAGTTTTCCTTTACAAATAATGTTAAAAATAATGGACAGTTAAGTTTTCAGGCTAGTTCACAAAAGACTTTTAAAAGTATTTGTTAGTGTTACCCATAACTACTTGGTTTATTTTTCTCGTTTGTACTATTCCTGTAACCTGTGTTTCAGCATTTATCATACTGTGTTATAATTATCTAAGTTTTAAACCAGCCTTTACCAATTAGTACCTGGATGAATTTGCAGATTATTCAAATTCTGCATGTTTCAACTTCCTTATCTCTGAAATAGGACAGTATTACAACTTGCCTTCATGGGCTTATTAAAAGAATTAAATTATTAAATACGTAAAGCACTTAAAAAAGAGCCTGGAACCTTGAAAGAGTCGCGAGACTCCTTCTCAGCGGTGCTTTAGGCAGCACGGTAGCTGGCAAGTGCCCAAATATTAGCTATCGTTATCCTTACAGGTCAGTTTCACTCACTATCCTGTTTATAGTTCATCCTTGTATACCTGGATCTAGAGCAGTGTCTGCATTCAATAACTTTCTTGAAGGGCCAATTAAATAAGGAAGGGGCAGAGGAAGAAGCTATCACATGGTATCTCACAGGGGGAAGGAGGAAGGAAGAGGCCAGCTCTTTTAAGAAAGTGCTATTTCCATACTTGTTGAGTTCCACTCTAGAAGAAAGTTTCTCTTCCTTAGTCATTGAGACGCAATGTTACTGATCTCAGTGTGGTGTGGCAAAGGCAACAGTTTGATTGATCTCAGCTGGAGTAGCTAATAGTTTCACAATGGACTTTACACTTTAAAAGATGGTGATCACCCCTCTCCTGCTCGTAGTGTTTTTGTTGCCATCACAAAGTCAGAGTTAGGGCAGGCTAGATAAATTGCAGGGCCAAGAGCAAAATGAAATGTGGGGGTTCCAGCTAGGAAAGTCACTTTCCCCTTTTACCCCAAGCTGGCTGCAGCAACCTACAAACGATTCTGCCGGAATTCACTTGGTTGCTGAATTGGGAGTGGGGACCACTTTAGGTATCTCACTGCTAGCTCGGGATGGGGATGGCCATTTCCTCTCTGCAACCCAGTTTCTGTCCCTAGCAGAGTGGGGTGGCTGGAGGCAGGACTGCACATGAACCACAGTGCTAAGCCAAGCTCTGTTATCTTGTTGGACTTCGTGTACAACACACAAATTCAAAGATACAATTATTAAGAATTTATAGATAATTATCACAGAACAAGGTTCTGGACCTTTTGAGCCCATGACTCTTGCAGATGTACTGGCTGCCTGCCCCTGAAGCCCACCTTGGTGAAGAGCAGTGTTTTAGATATACCTCCCTGGGTAAGGTCTCCTTTGTGGGCAGTCCAGTTCCGCCTGGGAATCTGGACTTCAGGACAACTCTCTATTATTGTTCAGTTTCTTGGCTGCTGCTGTTTTTGAACGTACAGGTCACTAAAAATACCATTTTTAAAAAAAGAACTTTACTGTTTTTCTGTCATTACCAGTCCACATAGATGTGCTCAACTTAATGGTTGTGGACATTAGCTACATAACTGGAACAGAGGTTCAGAGTAGTTGATAAATACCTTTCCTGAAGTCATGTATTAATTGGCAGAGCTGAGGTTTAAACTTGGGAGAGACTGTCTTATTCCTTAGCCTATACTGTTTCCACTGGCTCTCATAAAAGTTTTAGCATTAAATCTATATGACACATATGTTCTGGCGGCAGCTTTTTGCCTCAGAAACTTTCTATTTATTTTTATTTTTTATTTATTTTTTCTAGATGGAGTTTCACACAGGCTGGAGTGCAGTAGCGTGATCTCAGCTCACTGCAATCTCTGTTTCTCGGGTCCAGGCAATTCTCCTGCCTCGGCCTCCCGGGTAGTTGGGATTACAGGCATGCGCCACCACACCTGGCTAATTTTTGTATTTTTAGTAAAGATGGGGTTTCACCATGTTAGCCAGGCTGGTCTCGAACTCCTGACCTCATATCTGATCACCTCAGCCTCCCAAAGTGCTGGGATTACAGGCATGAGCCACTGCGCCCAGCCTGGGAACCTCCCATTTAGTGAACTTGGTGTGTATACTTGTAAGTGCTCTAGACTTTTTAAGCCCTATAAAGATTTTAGTTATCAATGCAATAAGAGTGTGCATCTACTAGTCTGATTTTTTTTTCTAGTGTTGTGCTCACTGGATTTCTAGACTGTTCAGACTTTTCCCTTGAGCATATTTTTACCCTTTACTGTCACCTCGGAGTAGCTTCTTTTTGGTTACTGTATTCTATATTGCTGAGTCCCTGTGTGGCAGAGAATCTAAGAGTTGAAAAGGGTGGACTCCCACAAGGAAACACTGCTTTTTAAAAGCTCATTAAAAATCATCTAAAGTGACCTTAAGGGACCTTTAGAGGCTTCTTTGAAAAGCTTTGTTTACTAGTAGCTTTCTGTACTAGTCAGAGTTCTCCAGAGACAGAAACAATAGAGTATGTATTTATGGATGGATAGGTAGATATAAAGATAGATAGATAAGTTAGATTAGATAGATGCATGATAAAGGTTTAGTAGGGGAATTGGCTAACACAACTGTGGAGGCAGAGAAGTCCCACAATAGGCCGTTTGCAAGCTGGAGAACCAGAGAAATTGATGGTGAGCCAGGGAAGCTGAGGCCCCAAGAGCCCAGGAAGCTGCTCGTGTGAGTCCCTGGTTCCAAAAGCCAAAGACCCTGGAGTTCTAACATCCAAGGTCAGTAGAAGAAGGGTGTCCTGACTATGGAAGAGTGGGAAGAATATCGCCCTTCCTCCACCTTTTTGTTCCATCTGGTCCCCAGTCGATTGAATGGGTGCACATCCACATTCAGGGCAGCAGATCCTCCCCTCTAGTCCACTGACTCACACACCAATGTCTTCCAGAAACATCATCACAGATACACGCAGAAGTAGTGTTTTACCAGTTATTTAGGTATGCCATAATCTAATGAAGTTGGCACCCAAAATTAATTATCACATCTTCTACTTAGGAATGTCAGTGGTGGAGAATGTGGACTGTATTGTCTGACAGACTTGGCTCAAATCCTGCCTCTGCCCTGTGATCTTGGGACTTTAAACACTTCATAACCTCTTTAAGGTCTCAGCATCTTCACTTGTAAAATGGGAGTAATACCTACTACTCTTAGGTTATTGCAAAGATCACATGAACTGAGGTATATGATGTGTTTGGTGTTGTACCTGGCGCTCAGAGTGCTATCAGGGATTGTTAGCTATTATTATAGGTTAAAGGCTCTAGGCTTAGAAGAGTAACCCAGGGATGTGGTCTGTGCTGTATTAGAGCAATCTGCAGTAGGTATGCCTCCGTGGACTTAGGGGTCAGAATAAGACCAAAATGAAAGTCTCTTGAGAGTTGAGTCCCAGGTTTGGTAGATCTAGCTTCACGATGGAGTGTTTAACTGTGGCATGCTTAATGATTTAATCTGGTCCTTGGAGTAAAGGTGTATGCTTGTATGTGGATTCAACAAACATTTATTAAGCACCTGCTAGGACTCTGCAGGTGCTGGTATTACACAAAAAGCAAGTTGTCTGGTGTCCTTTTGTAGTTTATATTCCAACTATGAGACAAATATGCAAACAAATGACCGATGCTAAATACAACTAAGTGTTTTAAGGTACATGCAGAATGCTCTGGGGCATAACGTGAGTTGAAGGGAAGTTGTTCTTTGTTAATTTTTATCTTCAGGGCTAAGAATTTTCTTATTATGAAGGACCTTCAGTAAGTTCAATGAATTATTTTTATAGTTTCAGTATAGATTGATCCTGCAAACAACGAACATACTGAAAATGTAACTTAACTTTGGACATGTGAGTGACAGAAGCCCATCTTTAAGTTTTCCTAACAATATTACTTATCCTTAATCTTTACAACTTATGTAAATAGGAGTTACAGACAAAATCATATTAATTATGTAAAGCCTACTTATAGGTGCAATGTACAAAAGGGTTTCTTAGCCCCTCAGGGTGGATGTGTTTCTAAATGATCACTTATACCTGTGGGAAATGTTGTTGGCAGTTGAGAGATGAGTCTGATGTTAGTTAGAATACAAGTGATGTTAATTAGCAGGATAATAGTTGGATAGTCACAATTAAAATATTAGCTACTATGTGTTAAACACTGCATATCATAAATAATGCTAGGAAATATATATATTTTGATAGTTTATATATAAGATTAAAATATATTAAATAATATTTCTATAAAGAGAATTCCCCTCATTTACTATTTGTTTGGCTAATTTTAAAGTTTGTATAAAAACTTCCTTAGTGTCTGAGTTTTTAATGGCAGGAGTCACAGGGAAAATTTTGATGTATTTACAAAAAGCACCTGAGGAATACAGAGCCAATAGATCCAAATCGGAAGCCTATATTGGTAAATGAGCAAAAATGGAAAATAATTGGTGTTGAAGGACTATTGCAACAGTTTTAATAAGAGCTTTTTTAAAGGAAAGTCACTAGGATATGCTTTGAGAACTCTGCGTTCTACAGCCAGTGGCATGGTTAAGCTTTTCATGTTTAGGTACGTAGTAGTTAAGATCACGGGCTCTGAAGTCAGACTTCCTGTTCACAGTTTTGGCAGCATCACTTTGGGCAAATACTTTAACGTCTTCCTGCCTCAGTTTTATCGTCTGTTAATTTAGGATAATAAGAGAACTTCCCCCATAGGGTCATTGTGAGGACTGGATGCGTTTACAGACATCAGGCACTTAGAGCAGAGCCTGGAACGTGGTAAGCCCTCAGTGGATGTTAGCTGTTGCTGCTGCCATTATGTTTTCTTTTGTAGAAAGGAGGAGGGATGGAGCTTCTTATGCTTATTTTGAATCTGTGTTCCAGAGTCTTGCTTTTGGTATATTTTTTCTCAACTATTTTGTTTCAGCCTTGTTAAAGTCACACTTTGCAACCCTTTCTGAACTAAAGTGTCTAGGCATTGAACTTCAATAGCTGGTGATGTCATAGAAGGAGAACACTAAGCATGACCTGTCTTTTGGTTAACCTCGATTACAGTACCGAATAGTATTAAAATTTATTGATATTTACGGTGGTATTTTCTATAGAGCTGTGAGCTTTTTGAAAGAAGAGACATTATTATTCTTAGTACACTGTCTGATACTACTTATGAGGCCTGAGCCCCTAATAGTCGTTCTGTTATCTATACTAACATCATATTTATCAGGTTTGCCTAGTAGTGTGCTTTTCAGATTCAAACGTAAGTGAGTTTACTGGCTGTCTAGCTATATGAATTAAAGTACAGTACTTTAAATATGAACACTTTATTTTTTTAACTATTTAGGATAATTTTTTAAACAAACATTGAGCACATCTCATCCTTTGTAAGCAGAATGTAAATTCATCATTATGCATACTGTTTATGTGAGCTGTAATATAGTATACCCATGGAGAGTATTGATATATACTTGGTTGTGTGGTTCTGTATCACATACTCTCAGGATACCTTGTGGATTTTTTCTTTGCCTCATATGTATTATTTTTCTCTTATTATTATAATGTACCAATTTATTTCTTCTATTCTTTCCTTCTGTCACATCTAGCAACCCTAGCTTCCTAAATTCAAATTTAATGCTTCTAACCTGCTGTGGATTGATTTGCTTACTGACTTTATTAGAATTTAAAGAAAAGGAAAGATTTATTAATAAGATCTTAACCAAGCTTGAGGGTGTCTTCTGTAAAATGCAGAAGTTCAGCACATAGAGGATGTGACATCTATTTAGCTAGCCATATTGGTTTTACATTTACTTTATGACATTGCTGAGGTTGTCATATATATGTGGCCTCCAGGCAAGTGATTTTTTATTAACATGTGTACAGAAGAATGAAATGCTCATCTTCACTATTTCCTTAGTGTTAACTTACGGCATTGGAATTCAAATCCACATCTCCCTTATTCCAAAGTCTATTTTCCCTGCTGCTAGACTCATGTTACAAAAAAGTTAATATTGTTAATTATTACAGGTCATAAAAGTGACATGGTACTATGGGTAGTTTTTGGTTTAAAAGACAAACTTGGCCAGGCACAGTGGCTCATGATTGTAATCCCAGCACTTTGGCAGTATAAGGTAGGAGGATTGCTTGAGCTCAGGAGTTTGAGACTAGCCTGGGCAACATAGTAAGACCTTATCTCTCCAAAGTGTTTAAAAATTAGCTGGGTGTGGTGGTACGCACTTGCAGTCCTAGCTACATGGGAGGCCAAGATGTAAAGATTGTTTGAGCCCAGGAAGTTGAAGCTGTAGTGAGCCATGGTAGTGACACTGTACTGCAGCCTGGGCAATAGAGCAAGAACCTGTCACAAAACACAGAAACACACACACACACACACACACACACACACACACACACACAAACTCAAACTCTTAGTCTTTGTCCTATTATTGGCATTTTTTCTATGAGCTTTTAAAAATATACCCACTTATGGATTATTTAAATATTTAACTGATAGATACATATTCAACATATATTTTACAACACCAAGTTACACAGATGTAGGTTACTTCAATAACATGCACTTTTTGAAAGGTCTACAATTTAAATAACCTAGTTACTATGTTTATTTTTAGGCTTTGAGCTGAATATATGTGCCCAACTATATAGAAGAAATACTTAAATGTGTCTATTTTACTTACAGTTTATAAAATGCTAGAAAATACACAAAGATGTAAAATACGGTAGCTTCGAGGCATTTAGGATTAGACATGGATTCAGATCACAGTTTTAATCTTAGAATGTTAGCTTTTTCAGTACTTCCCAGGATTACTGTAAGGGTTAAGTGAAATAGCATTAACATGGATGTGCCATGTGACAATGTTGGATCCTTCATGATCTCTTTCCTCTTTATCTTTTCCATCTATGTAATTTTGAATCTTGATAACAAGAGGGAGCAAAAACGTATGAGAGAGAATGAAGCGTATTTCTTAAGCAAAGGCAAGTATGCGCTGCATAGTGCTTCAGAATCAATATTTTACTTTTATCATTTTTTTACATGCAGAACTCCTTTAATATAGCCTTCATTGGACTGAGTGGAGGGAAACATAAGAATTGGAGCTTATTTTCATTTTTGAGGTGAGTTCATTTGTAGAAAAATTAGTGTATTTAAATCAGTCTGCTGTTTCTTTGGAAACTTTGTCATTTGCATGTACTCAGAAATACGACCATTATCCCTGAAATGCTGTTAGTGTGGAGTGCTGGGGAGGGTCGCAGGCTAGGTGTTCAAAGGTCCCTGTCAACACCTGAACTGTGCCACCCATGCCCTTCAGTGTTGTGACCCTAGTGCCTTGACATCTTTATGTCCGTTTGCTTATTTTTAAATGGGAATGATATGGCAGTTGGCCCTGCTTACCCTCCAGCTTACATGTTATGAGAATAAATTGAGATCATGAATAAGAAAGTATTTTATTATGAAAAATGTAAGGTAGGGGTATTAATATTCTGAACTGTCATGGTGAGTTAAGTGGGAATTAACAGTTACATGCAGATTGTTTTAAGCATGAAACTTTTGAATGTTATTATAACCTAGTACCCCTGGAACAGTAGTAAGACAGGACCATCTTATATGTTGTTTCTGAATAAACTGGCAAACAAATAGAATAAGAGGAAGAGAAGGAAGCAGAAGAGGAGGAGAGAAAACAAAACTTGATCAGTTGATTATTTGGTCTTAAAAGCATTTTTAGAACTACAAAACACCTGGAAATTTTTGAAGGAATTGTTTATAGGTTATTAAAAATGAACTTTCTGCCCAGGTGTGGTGACTCACTCCTGTAATCTCAGCACTTTGGGAGGCCGGGGTGGGAGGACTACTTGAGCTCAGGAGTTTGAGAACAGCCTGGGCAATGTGGAGGAATCTTGTCTCTACACAAATTAGCTGGGCGTGGTGGTATCCACTTGAGGTCCCAGCTACTCCGGAGGCTGAGGTGGGAGGATCACTTGAGTCTAGGAGGCCAAGGCTGCAGTAAGCTGAGCCTGCTGGGTGACAGAGTGAGATGCTTTTTCTAAAAAGTGAAAAATAAAAATGAATTTTCCATAAAAAAAACAGCTTACATTATTTTCAATGTTTTTACGTTTCTTCCTGTGGAGAAAAGCCTAGTCCTTTCTCTAGAATTTTAACCATTTATCTGGATGCCTTGATACATGTGGTATGATGCTTAGTAAGACAGGATGGATATTTCCTCTATCTTCATTAGTTTTTTGTTTCTTTGGTTTTCTTTTTACCTGCCTTTATTTCTGTTGTTGTTATTCTTCTTCCATCCACCAAGGACATGTGATCCTCTTATGTCTAGGCTGAGGTTTTTTCGAATGTTTTTTTAATTCTTTCTTCATTTCATAAAAAGTGTATCTCGGCTTTTTAAATGTGCCAGGATACTATTTAATGAGCGCAATTACTATATGATATGGTTTGGCTCTGTGTCCTCCCCCAAATTTCATCTCAGATTGTGATCCCATAATCCCCACGTGTTGAGGGAGGGACTTAGTGGGAGGTGACTGGATCGTGGGAATGGTTTCCCCATGCTGTTCTCATGATAGTGAGTGAGTTCTCATGAGGTCTGATGGTTTTATTAACTGTTTGACAATTCCTCCTTCACACACTTTCCCCTCTCGCCTGAAAGATGGGCTTGCTTCCTCTTCATCTTCCACCATGATTGTAAGTTTTCTGAGGCCTCCTAGCCATGCTTTCTGTTAAGCCTGTTGAACGGTGAGCCAATTAAATCTTTCCTTTATAAATTACCCAATCACGGGTAGTATCTTTATAGCAGTGTGAAAATGGACAAATACCTTATATTTCTTTCCGGTATCTGTTTTGGGAAAGGAATGCTGGTCAGCTGCTAGTAAAATTGTCTCCATGTACTCCATTATTTACATGCTGTTTGATTCTAGTGTGGTGGTCATGACTACCTAGGTGGTCATTTTGTCTAATGTTGCAGCTGCTATTTCTGTCTTAGTCTAGAATAAAATGTGATATTTTCCTCATATAGTTCACTTATTCTGTTCCTTGCAGAATGACCAAGGGAGCTGTATTCAGGGCCTTAACAATGATTAACGCTGTGTCCTTTAATCTTCAGAGCTGGCTCAACAGTTTTATTCTCCTGTGGCCACTGTAACCTCCAAACTATGAGTAATCTGGCAAGTGCTTTTGTGTTCTCTTTATTGCAAATCGTATTCTTTTTTATCTTTAAGGAAACGGTTGGCTTAGTAAATGGTTGGCTTATTTAGTTCCACTTATAAGTCATTTCTTTCACTTCTCCAAAAAAAAAAATTGACTCTTAAAAGAAAAATAGTTTTTGGGAACATTTACCAATTGCTTTTTTACGTAGATAGTGAGTGTAAAATGTAGCAGAAAGGCCAGGTTTTGTAGTCTTCACTGTTTAATTTTGGGCATGCATGCTCTCTGAGCTTTAACTTTTATAGTTGTAAAAGGGGCGTTGTTTTGGGATTGTTAGGATTACATGAGATAGTATATAGAAAGTGCCTAGTACACTGTGGAGCACACAGAGTTCACAGAATAATGTAATTATTGTCATTGCTGGTATCTTCTCCTCGTTGTTGTTGTCTTATCACCATGATTATGTGGGAAAACCCAAAGGGAGTTTTGTACTAATGGGCTCAAAATGGAATGCATTGTTGATGAAGGTCTCGATATAGTAGATCACCTTGAGAAGCTGTGTGTAGTCATACTTTCTTTGATGTACCATTCATCTTCATTAAGATGAGAATGTCTACCCAGGCTTAGAGATATATCAACATTTCTGGCTGAGATTACTATAGACTTATGAAAATGGGTTAATTAGTCACTAATGAGCTACGCTACTGGGGATAGGGTTAGAGTTTTATGAAATATGTAGTTTAACTTTAGACTTACCTACTCTCAGAAGTAGACAGTTATTTAATTAGTAACTAATTTTTGAAGAAAAAAAAATCTGTCTTTTCAGTTTGCTTCCTTTTATGGATAAAATGAAAAAATTCCATCCTTAAATCAGATTTTAAGGGACAGATGTATATAGTTATTTACCATCCAGCTTCCTTTTGCCTGTACACATACAGTCACATTCTGTTTTTCATCCAGAATATGACTGTACAAGATGTAGGGGTTAGCTAACAGCACATCAGACACCTTCTTCCTGCCAGTTTGGGGGATGATTGAAATGATCGACTCTTACATGAAGACAGAATAAAATATTTTTATGCAGGAATACTAGAAAAAAAATGTTCTCCATTCAAAAAATACTTTAGCTCTTAGGATCTTTAGCATGAAGTCACATGATGTGAAAAAGCCAATTAAAAGTCAGTTAAGGCTGGGTGCAGTGGCTCATGCCTATAATCCCAGAACTCTGGGAGGCTGAGATGGGCAGATCACCTGAGGTTGGGAGTTCGAGACCAGCCTAGCCAGCATGGTAAAACCCTGTCTCTACTAAAAATATAAAAATTAGCTAGGCGTGGTGGCAGCCACCTATAATCCCAGCTAGTTGGGAAGCTGAGGCAGGAGAATCACTTGAATCCGGGAAGCTGAGGTTGAAGTGAGCCGAGACTACACCATTGGACTCCAGCCTGGGCAACAGAGCAAGAATCCCTCTCAAAAAAAAGTCAATTACATATTTTTAATGGTGGAAGACTTACTTTAAAGTTTTATGTTCTGAATTTGTCTTCAAAATACTTTGAAAAGAAAGTAAATATTTCCAGGGTTATAGGAATTCTGTTTAGGCGATTTGGTTGAACTAGCTAAAAACCTAGATAGCATTGCCCAGAACATTTTAATTGTCCTATTTTAAAAAGATGAATTTCTATGTCATATAAAGACATGCCTTTAAGGTGCTATGATATATATTTTTGATTGAACTTTTTGCCCAAGATGCATTTCTGAAATAAGTAAATGGAATGTTTTAAATGTCATATGGAAGCACGTCATTTGTGAATCTATTTTAAAGCAGTATTTAACGTCTAATAGATCTTTTGTGCTATTGTAGATGTTCTTATTTATGTGTAGATAAAGGAGGACATACCATTTGTGTCTCTTTTTTTAGTTATATGGGAGATGTAGTTATTTTCTGAGGGGAGTGAAGGGAAAGAAGGGCTATATTATAATCTGAGGACACAGTTATTATGGGAGACTCTTAAGGAACCAACAAGAAAGGAAGTATTAATGAGCAATGGTCAGAGACTAGTCGATACTATAACAATGTATAGTGGTCCTAGTAGTCAGGTTCATAATTCTGTTTAGTAAGACCAGAAGCAAGTATAGAAAAGATTGAGGTAGTCATATGCCAGGGTAAAGAGAAAGTCCCTGCTCCCAAAGAGTTCATAGTTTCTTTTTACAAACTAGAATTATCTATTTAAAGTCCCATAGTTTTTAAGCTGCCTTCAGACAAGAATAGTTCTAGTGTATCTTGTTGAATCTTGATTTTTCAAGTGTCTAGCTCCATGCTTAGAATTTATATTCCCATATATCGGTTAAATTAATACTGGATGGAATGAAGTGCTAAAAGGAAAAGTCATGCTTTTATTCTTTTTCCAGTGATGGACGGCAGAAGTTTTAGAGTAATCAAGATGTGAATTTAAGAACTGGCTCTGACACTTAAGTTATGTGGTCTTGGGCAAGTACAAAACTCTGAGCTTTTATTTCCTCAGTTGTAAAATCTCGATTATCCTACCTATTTAATAAGTTAACTGAATGGATAAGTGACTCTGTGTGTGTGTGTATTGCAAAAGTGTTTATCAAATAACTGTAATTGTCCATATGGTTATCAAAACTAAGCAAAAGTTGAGATGCCTCAAAGTCATAGAGATGGGAGTTGATATAACAGCGAGGGTTCCAGGTGTGGTGGATGTCAGAAGCTACACAGGTGAATTTACAGTGTTGTGATCACCAGCAGGGAGCCATTTGAGGTTCTTGAATAGTTCAAATAGCCATTTGAAGTATATTGTGAATAGTTAAATCAAAATGTATTTAAACAGGATTAATCTGGAAATATGATTCAGGAGATGTGTGGGGAGGTGCAGGCCTTGAGAGTTAATTATACCTATGTAAACATTGATGAAGGCACTGTACAATTCAAAATCAACCTATTCCTGGTTATAAAAAGTACCTCAACATGCTTAGACAGGCTGAAATCATACATGCATTCTATGTACACAATGGAGTCAAACTAGAAATCAATAACAGAAAGGTAAGTAAATCTCCAACATTTACAAGATAAGCAACAGACTTCTAAATAGTCCGTAGGATAAAGAGGAAGTTCAAGGGAGATAAAAAATACATTGAGTAAATGAAAATGAAAACAGAATACATCAGAATTTCTGGGACACAACTAAAGAAATTAAAACCCAACAGAAATGCAGAATGCCTCTGATTCCTTTGATGCCATCAGTAGACTGGAGAAGGCTAATGAAAGAATCGGTGAGCTTGGACGTAGGCAATAGAAACTTGCTAAACTGAGGGTATAAGAAGAATGAAAAACTGGAACAGAATATTTAAGAACCATGATCCGATTACAAAAGGTGTAACCTATGCAGAATGGGTGTACCATGAGAAGAGCGAGACAAAGGATCCAAAGAAATATTTGAAATAATAACGACTGAGAATTTTCCAAAATTAACAACAGACATCAAACTACATACCAATCTTGGAAGCTCAAAATTAATGACAGACACTAAGCTCAGGACAAATACCAAAAATCTACAGATAGGCATATCTTATTCGAATTGCAGAAATTCAGAAACAGGGAAGAATTTGAAAGGTGGTTGGATGACTTCACCTTACCTTTAGGGGTTTAACAGTAAGAATTACGTTGGACATCTCTTCAAAAACTATGTAAGCAAGAAGAGAGTAGAATGGAATATTTAAAATATTGGAAAACACACAAAAATCACTAACTTAGAATTCAGGATCCAGTAAAATTATCTTTCAAAAGTGAGGGAGGAATAAGGCCTTTCTCAGGTAAAACAACTGGGAATTTGCTACCAGCACAGTGCCTTTACAAGAAACGTTTTTTTAAAAAGATGGATTTACAAATATTTTCTGCTGCTCTGTGCTTGTCTTTTCATTTTCCTAATAGGGTCCTTTAGCAATTTTTTATTGGCTTGAATATTTTGCTACCAAAGTTTGTTAAAATATATGGTTCCTTAAATATTTCGAGAAATAGCATCTCTGCAACAAACAGTTTTCAGTTTAAACTTATTAAAACTCTTAGGAAGGTAGTGTTATTTTGTATTCAAAGTAAGTCACAAAGCATAAATATTTCACTGAAATGTAAATAGTAAAATCTGTGATTTTGAACCTTGTATTTTCATGGGAAAGATACATGCTGTATCCTCACATAGATACGGTGGTATTAGGAGTAATGCCTGACTCTTCAAATTCGATTAATGACTCAGCACTTAGGAGAGTATTCCTGATTATTTTTGCTATGTCTGTGTGACATTCTCTTTTTTTTTTTTTTTTTTTGAGACAGAGTTTCGCTCTTGTTACCCAGGCTGGAGTGCAATGGCACGATCTCAGCTCACCGCAACCTCCGCCTCCTGGGTTCAGGCAATTCTCCTGCCTCAGCCTCCTGAGTAGCTGGGACTACAGGCACGCGCCACCATGCCCAGCTAATTTTTTGTATTTTTAGTAGAGACGGGGTTTTACCATGTTGACCAGGATGGTCTCGATCTCTTGACCTCATGATCCACCCGCCCCAGCCTCCCAAGGTGCTGGGATTACAGGCGTGAGCCACCGCGCCCGGCCTTCTGTGACATTCTCTAAGGTTCTTTGTAGTGAAGAACAGATTACCTTTCTATGCATCAGAACCCAGTATTATTAAAAGGAAAACTGCTGTAGTTTCTTTAAGTTTCATCTTGGATTGTTACTAGCTTGGCACAGGGCACTGTGTAAATTACATACACGAATACACCCCCACGTCACTCCGTTATTTGAAAATGGAATCTGTGAATTGGCTTCCGTGTCTGCTTTGAGAGTTATTGCCATGGTGATGAATAGTCTGCTGAGTTTATGGTTGGCATGACTCTTCTGGATTAGGTCACCTGTGTTTTCTTTCTCTAACACCAGCTGACTACACTTTTGGCAACAATTAAAGTTCCATCACTAAAAAACTAGTAGGTAGAATGCAAAACCAGTGATTTAGTAGAATTAGCTCCATCAATGCTTTAAATCTGTTGATTATTCCCTTTTAGTGCTAAGTAGCAGGGGCGTAGTCATTTCACAGGGCTTTAAATCTTTCCGTTGCAATCAGACCTGGTAGGGAATTATTCTATGCTGCAATTATAATTTTTTCATCATTTATTCCAGTATTATGGGGGAACCGTCTTTATAAAAGCATCTTGGTAAAGGAAACTAGACTTATTTATTCTTTATTTTAATGAGTCAGAATTTTAAATACTTTGCTTTACTGTATTTACATAAGCTGTAGCAATGGATCAGTTGTCTTAGATTAAATGTATTAGTATCTACCAACATTAAAGGAAGTATTAAAGCATTTCAATTATGTTTAAAATAAAACATAATAATGAGGAGTGATGTACGCAATGAATCTGGAGTAATGAAATAAGCTGTTGATTTAGATATATATATTGTCTGCCAAATGGTCAGATCTACTGTGATCTGTTAGTGAGAGTTAATCTGCTTGAGATCATTGCTTCTAAAGCAAAAGCTGTGTAAAGTCCTATGTATAAAGGTAGATATTAAATCCAGCAGGGAAATAATCAGAACCCCAGGTGCCCAGGCTTTGTAAAAAATTTAAATAGTAAATTTAAATTTTTACTTGTACTTAACTTAGATTTAACTAAACAAATTCGTAAAATTTCCTGAGTGGAATGATGGTTTAAGAGAGCTAGTGAATTTCAGAACCTTAAAAAATACCACTTACTGAAATTGTAGTCATTCTTAACTGTTTAACAATTTAAATCTAAGTAGTCATATGCAACAAGGTTTAAATTGATCCAGTTCTGGTTATGCTGTCTCTTTTCTAACTCATAACTTTTGGTAATGAAACTAGCTTCTATTTAATTAGCCCGTATTAGATTTTTCTCTCTCTTCCTTATACATCACTAATGAAACTGGAGTAATAATTTCTGCTTCTAGAATTACTATATGATTTTATTTGTCCCTAATATGGTACACACTACATAGTAGGCACTCAGCAAATCTTTATTCATTCTTTCAGGAGGCAAAGCAGGAACAGATTAACTAATTACCAGCTCAGACCAAGTTAAGAAAAATAAAGCTACAGATTGTCACTTCAAAATTCGCCTCTTTTGCCATCTCACTATTTTGAGAAATGCCCACTATATCACTAAGATCTCTGGCAAGAAAGCATTCCGTGTGTATGTATATAAGTGTGTATCTTTATTTTTTGCTGTCACCACACAGACATCAGGCTTTTTCACAAATTCTGACCCTCTCTCTTGATCATTTTTCATAACCACCTGGTATGTATCACTACAGAGCTTTTGTTCTAGTTCTTCTACTTGGACTTTGGCAGATATTTGAAGTCTGCTGAGCCAGTGCTATCTTCTTTAGGGATTTGTTTTTAAGATTTTCTTCCCTGCAAACTACAGAGACTGAATTTTATATACCACAGATGAGTATGAGATTTCCAGTACCCTCTGTAAATCCCATCACTCTGTCACTCTTGACAGTGTAATTATCCCTTTTTTTCTTGCTGCTTTCCTGCTTGTAATCTTTGTTCCTCAACATGTCCTTCACCTGAAAAAAAGGCACCCAATCCTTCTTGCTTTGTCAGCTTTTTAATTTCTCTTGTAAAATAATCAGATATCAGCTCCCCACAAAGGCTTACTAGAGGAGAAGCGGCAATTTGCTTCCTTAAATCTTTCTGTCTATTCAGTTTTCATGACTGACTAATAACTAGTCATCATATTAAAGTCTTCTGATTTTATATCTAAGTATGATTTTTATTAGATTTTGCTGTGTTCACTGTTTATCTGTTCAGTGTACACATTGCTATGTGTATGATTTTAATATATGTATCTATACCTGTATTTGTAATACAGATAAACCTAAAGGCCAAATTCTGCATCTCATTTTTGAGCCAATCAATCAGCCTACTGATGTGAGAATATTTCAACAAATGCTTAAGACACACATCTGATAAATATATAATAAAACGTGTGTTGGCAGAGCTTATCAGTTTTAAAAATTCACGTTTTTCCTTCATACATTTTTTTCATTTTTCTGTTCTTTGATGATGATGAATCAGGATTCTTGTAATGAGATCTTTACAGTTCTGATGTCCAAGGTTGGTACTGTGGTGGCGAGTGAATCACCATATAATGAAGATCCATTGTGTTACCCTATTTTAGAATCTTTCATAAGGTAACAAAGGTATGAGAATTAGGAAGGACAATGTAAATGAAGTGCTTTGTAAGCTGCAAAATGTGTGTGCACACCCACACAGGTTTTTTTTAGTTCTTTTTTTTTCATTTCTTTTTTTTTGTTTGTTTTTTTGTTTTTTTGAGATAGGGTGTCACTATATTGGGTTCCTCCCATGACATGTGGGAATTGTGGGAGCTACAGTGTAAGATGAGATTTGGGTGGGGACATAGCCAAACCGTATCAGAGACTGAAAAGTTTTAAAAGTAAAGTGATATCCATACTTGCAGATATTGAGATGTCCGTAGTCTTCCTTACAAAATAGAGCAATGCCAAGAGAATTTATGTGGGAGATATGCATATGTATATCGTATGTCTTTCTAAAAGATCCATGTAGGAATCTTCATAAGACTCATACAAAGTGACTATTTAATATGTACTTATTATACTATAACAGCCAAATTTGAAAGAGAATTAGAGCTGATTTTAATTTCTATGATTTGACAGCACAGAAAACTTTGATAAACTTTATTCGTATTTAGAAAAGCTGCTTTTTCTCTCTGGATCTAAGCCTCATGTGTACCTAATGCTGAAGTCTTTGAAAGGAGACTTTTTGGTTTATTCGAGACATACCTTATACATAAGTACATAATTTATCCTGGAAGTCTGAGATGAGGATTGAATATTCACATCAAATTTTGAAAGTTCATAAGCCTTAGATTGACCTGAAGGCGATATTTTGATTTCATATTAAGAAGCCACAGAATTTTCCTTTTTAGTTAATGAATATTAGAATATTCAAAGTCAATAAGAGATAAAGAATAATGACATGTGTCTCTATATAAATGATGTAGTGGTGCTTTTGTACTAGTATAGTTAACCTGTTGGTTATTTTCAAACTAATTCTGTATTTGCAGTATAAATTAAGGTGACCTTCTGGGATTTGAGAGATAGCATGATGTTAGCAAGTAAACTTCATCTTCTTAAGTATAAAATGACTTTACTTGAAAGTTGATCACAAATTTTTGGTTTTGGATTGAGTATAATTAGAATAATCTATGAAGGTATACAGAAAGGATTACTACTTCATGAGACTTATAAAATGATAAACAGATGTAGTTTTTAATTTAAGGATGTTATTGAGAATACAGAAAGACCTAATCTATAACCTTTTTTAAAGTGTAGATATAGAATAGGTCTATGTTAGTTTTTAAGTTAGAACTTGAGATCAAAAACATAAATCTGATATGTATGTATATTTCGGTCTTGAGGAAATATGCATATTTATGTCTTATACATATACAATGAAAAATCCATGCTGATGAATAACAAATGATTCCCATTGATGTAAAAGGAAAAAAAAGATGAAAAATCGGTAAGAAAGTATTGAAAATTTTAGGGCGAAGTGGTTTTAAAGAAAGATTAACATCACTACTAAGCAAAGAAATATGTAATTTTTTTTTTTGTATCAGATCGAAAAACGTTTTTTTTTTAAGACAAGGTCTTCCTCTGTTGCTCAGGCTGGAGTGCAGTGGCACAATCATGGCTCACAGCAGCGTTTACCTCCCAGGCTCAAGTGATTCTCCCACATCAGCCTTTCGGGTACCTGGGGCTACAGGTGTGTGTCACCATGCCCAGCTAAGTTTTTAAATTTTTTGTAGAGCTGGGATTTCACCATGTTGTCTAGGCTGATCTTGAACTCCTGGGTTCAAGTGATGCCCACCCCCAGACCTCAGCCTCCCAAAGTTCTGGAATTACAGACATGAGCCACTGCACCCAGCCTTGAAAAATGTTTTTTTTTTTTTTTTTTTTCCTAAATAAGTGATAACCAGTGTTTTGATGAGAGTGTGAGGTAGCAGAAGAAAGCAATCTGGTGGCTAGGTGCTATGGGCTGAATGTATCCTTCCACAATTTGTATTTAAAACCTAATCCTCAATGTGCTAGTATTAAGAGATAGGGCCTTTTGGGGGTGATTAAGTCACAGATAGCCCTCATGAATGGGATTTGTGCCTTTATAAAAGAGGTGAGAAGGAGATGTTTGCCCCTTCTGCCATGTGAGGACTCTGCTAGAAGGTGCCATCTTTGAAGCAGAGAGCAAATCCTCACCAGACACTGAATCTGCTGGTGCTTTGACTTTGGACTTTCCAGCGTTTGTTGCTGTGAGAAATCAATTTGTTTTTTTACAAATTACCCAGCATAAGGCATTTTTGCTATAGCAGTCTGAATACACTAAGACAAAGTATAAGTTGGTGTAACATCTCTGGAGGGAAATTTTGACGGCATATTAATAATTTGGAGATGAGCATATCCTTTTACATAGCATTTACTTCCTTAGAAGTTTACACTAAGACACATTCTAGAATAGGCATAAACATTTATGTTGAAGGATGGTAGCTGCAGATTGTCTTTTATTTTTTAGTTGTAGATTTTTATGATAAATATTAGCAATGTAACTGCTCAAGGAAAGATTAGTTACAGGAGCTTTTGTTGGGTAACTGTTTAAAATAGGCTATAGAACAAGCTTGTCCAACCCGAGGCCCAGGATGGCTTTGAGTGTAGCCCAACACAGATTCATAAACTTTCTTGAGACATCATGTTTTTTCTTTGCATAATTTTTGTTTTAGCTTATCAGCTGTCATTAGTGTATTTTATGTGTGTCTCAAAACAATTATTTTTCCATGGTACCCCAGGGAAGCCAAAAGATTGGACACCCCCTTCTATCACTAGAAGGCTTTAGTGATAAATCATTCATAGTGCGGTGGTCTTTTTGTTTTGACTTCTCAGTATACTTTGAGCTAAAAAGATATGAAACCATACAGACAGTAGCCCCCTTTGGGAAAAAAAAAAGTATGTATGCATTAAAAAACACTAGAAAAATATATAAAACGTGAAAGCATTTATCTCTGGCTAGTAGGATGACTCGTGATTTTTGTTCATAATATGTGTTTGTATGTTCTAACTTTCTGCCATGGATTTACTTTTATGATCAGAAATAATATTTGTAAAATATACTAAAAATTAAAAAACAAAAGTCTGATACTTGGTACAGAATGAAACACTAGGAATCCTGTAGGCATTTCTTATTTCTATTTGTCGTAGAAGTGAAGAGCGCTTTCATTACTTTTAAGTTTTCAGGAAAATCCTTTTAACCTGATGCATAAGACAAAGGCAAACAAGGCTGCTGTCTTACAAGAAACGGAGGATAAAATGTGCCATTCCAAAGGAGGAAAACTGACGGGCTGAGATATAGAGCCTTCTAACCGCAGAGCTGCTTGCGGGTCTGGAGATGAAATTTTGTATCTGTTGGTTCACAGAACTGGCTGGGGGCTTCCAGACGATTACCTTTTTGTTGGGCTACACAAACCTCATTCTTTTAGTCTGAGTGTGATGTAGTTTTTCCAGTATTGCTTTCTAGGAAAACAGTTTGGAGATGAGCTACTGGAGTTAAAAACATCTATGTGGCTCTGCCAATTAAACAAATCTATTTGGTGTATGTTAGGTTTAGTTTGTGAGTGGGGAATGGCATATGACTGTATATTACAGACACAGTTGGGTGGGTTTTCTACAGATTGTGAATGGGAAAAGTTAGAGTTACTCTGTTGTATTTGTGTTAATAGTATTTTCTTGCTTTCTTTTCACTCTGAGTATATGTGGACATATTTTTTATTGCCTTTACCTATTATGTGCCAATTATTGTAGTAAGTGCTGGGGATACCGTGGTAAAGAAAGGCTGGGCCTTTCCCTCAAGAAGTATATATTCTAATGGGGCAGACAGGCCAAAAATAAGTGAAATGCAAAATCACCAACTGTAGTAAGTAGTAGGGAGAAAATTAAAAATGTCCTGACACGGAGGGTAATGCACGAGGGTCAGGTCTGGAGGTAGGTAATCTTATACAGCACTTTAAGTATCTGGATGTGCTTCTCTGAGCAAGTGGTAGATAAACAGGCTTAAAGGATGAGAACTGCTAAGGAACGGAGCACTTGAGTTTCAGGCAGAGGGAACAACATGTCCAGTGAGCCCAGGGCTAGGGCAAAGTGAATAGGAGGAAATGGGAAGAGGCAGCGGACAGATCCTAAAAGGGCTTTTAGATGGCAGTAACAGGCTTTGGTTGTACTATAACTGCATTCAGACAACACTGAAGCTTTCTAAGAAAATAACATGACCAGATTTAAGGAACACCCAATTTTATGAACAGTAAGCGTATGATTATTTGTGACACTTAGCAGAATGTGACTGTCAATAAACCTCTTTTACAGTATGCTTTGGTTATACCAGTAGTTCCACCAATATGTTCTCAGTTACCCTGGAGTAAGGAAGAGTTACAGCTGGGCATGATGGCATGTTGTGTAATCCCAGCGAACTCAGGAGGCTGAGGCGGAAGGATTGCTTTGGCCCAGGAGTTCAAGTCCAGCCTGGCAACATAGGAAGACCTTGTCTCTTAAAAAAAAAAAAAGCTACAATTTATGTTAACTCATCTGATTCCAAATGTTATCTAGTAAGGGAGAAATATTTGAATTATTTAGAAGAAAAATCTCAGACATGATTTTTTTAAAAATCTACTATTTATTACTTATAGTTAATCAGACACTGTGCTATACTCTTTTCATATATTATTTCGTCCAATCTCTGTGAAGAAGATACTATTATTTTCATTTTATAGATAAGCAAACAGATTTAGCAATGTGGCCAAAGTTGTAGAGCCTTTAAGTATGGAGTTGGGATATGAACCTATTCTGTACATGAACCTGAATTCTTTACAACTACGTTCTACGGCCTATACTGACGATTTGTTTGTCACATCAAATCACCTTAGCTAGGTAAGACTTAACCTCTCCTATCTGTAATCATGTGCTATGTAGCAATGGGAAGGAAGCGAGGAAGAAAGAAAGAAAGGGGAAAATCAGTAAATACAAAAAAGGGAACTGTGAAAGCTAATAAGGTAACCTCTTGTCAAAAAATCAGGAGAAATGCCCAGGTTGAATTCCAAAGCATATACCTATTGAAACACTGCAAAAACCATCATATATATGTATAGATACACATATATAAAAAAAAATTTTATATATGTGTATATATCCTAAATTGTATAGCCAGGAAAATAATTAAAGTTTAGATTTCAAATCCACAGCTCTGTTGGTCATAACATGCCGCCTCTTGACGTGGTTTGTTTAATCTCTTTTTCATAGCCCCATGTCAAAAATAGAAAGGGATTAGATACACATTTTTAGAATTATAATTAAACAGTCTTAAACTATAACCTAAATAAAGATTAAGAATGGGTTTGGAGAATAAGCCTTTTATCAATGGAAAATAAACTTGACAGGGATCCTTGATATTTTGGTCACCCAGGGTAAACCTTCACTGCACTAACAATTTTCAGCCAAGGCCATAACTAAGTTCTGCCACCTGGGCAAACTCTAGTCCAATGATATTCAATGAAATTAAGCCATTTTAAAAACTGATATATCCTCTGGCAATTTAATATAAGTGTATCACTGTGGCATTCAGCTTCAGATCATGTGTTGCTATAATATCTTCTCCTTATATTACTGCATTTCTGTTATGTGTCACTGACACAGCTTGTCTGATTTCAAGCTCTTTCTGTTGCTATTTATTGGTAACATACAAGCTTCAAGGATCATTTGATGTGCACATTTAATTGCAGGTTTTATTTTCAAAGAATGACATAAGCTATATCATTTTGACAACTATTTGCACAGCCTTTTCTAAACTGCTGCTCAGAAAACAGGCATTTTTATTCTGTGTATTGTGATGCTTCCTGACTTGTCAAGACGGCTTGTTCACTAATTAACTGATATGTAAATATGTATATATATATATGTTTATATATGTGTATCTATACATATATATGATGGTTTTTGCAGTGTTTCAGTAGGTATATGCTTTGGAATTCAACCTGGGCATTTCTTCTGATTTTTTGACAAGAGGACACCTTATTAGCTTTCATAGTTCCTTTTTTTGTATTTACTGATTTTCCCCTTTTTCTTTCTTCCTCGCTTCCTTCCCATTGCTACATAGCACATGATTATACATAGGAGAGGTTAAGTCTTACCTAGCTAAGGTGATAATTTCCTGACTATATTTCAGAGTTAAGTTAAAAATACTCCAGAAAGGATTGATACTTCTGTAAGAGATGCGTTTTTTTTCCCCCCTAAATGGCACTTACGAACCCGGAAGTACTCATGATTTTAATAAGCTAAACTAGTTCTGTCATTTTGTTTTTAGAGTTTAACTTTTTGTGGAAAGGACAGGCTTTGAGGACAACATTGTAAGTTTAAAAATGCTGTTTTACAAGGGCCCTCTAGACAGTTCTTTGGATATGCATTCACCGAGATATCCAGCTAGCTCATCTGATAGAATATGAGACTCTTGATATGCACTTACCAAGCTAATTATAGGGAGTGGGCATGCCATATGAGTCGGGTGAAATGAGGAAAGTAAGTCAAATCTTAATAATCATGGGAAATATTGGTACCACATTCCTGCTTCAATTCTTTGTACCTATTGTTTCAGCAGAGTCTGTATTTAAATGGGAAACTTTCAGCAGAGATGGGAGGCTCTATAAATATTGTTACTCAGTCATTTGTAAGGTGAATTTGCAGATGTCCTCGTAGTGACTCATAATTTTTCCTTATTCATCATTAGGCTTTGTGACTATCTGTTTATTTCTTTTTCCAGAAATTTTAGGTTGAAAAGTGTAAAACTGCTAGTTACTGTGTTTTAGCCAAAATCTAATTAAATAGGTTTTCTCCTTCTAAATTGAATTAGGAAATTGTTCTAGAGTATTGGATCTGTATGAGACTGTACAAGTTGGTCTCATTGGTTTCATTTTACAGGTGAGGAAATGGAGGCTGAGAGAGGTTCAGTTACTTGCCCCAGGTTATGGGGCTATTAAGTGGCAGACTTGGTGCACAAACACAAGCTTTTGGTTTCCTCATGCTGAGGTCTCAATGCTTTACAGCTAATCTTTAGTTAAAGGACCTGAATGGAAATGAGAAATCACTTTTTTCCCCCGATTTTTTTTGTTTCTTTCTGGCTTTTTAACTGAAATTGCCAAATAAGATCACGTCTTAATTGGAACTGTACAGTGTTTTCTAGGTTGAAAATGACATTTAAAATCCATAATCAAATAAGTTTGTGTGGTGTTTCCCTTAGTGCATTCTTAAACATTGCCAATTTAAGACAAAACTACCATTTTGATCACTTATGTTCCCTGTTACATAGTTTTGCAGTTAATCTTTCTCAAATAAGTATTTTCCTAACTTATAAGAGATTAGTAAATGCCATCTATATGCTTAACTTAAGGATCATCTCACTCTTCTAAATATGGAAAGAATGTATAATATTGCTCCTGTTGTTTATTTTTATTCATGTCAAGAGGTATCCATTTCATTTTGTTTTTTTTTTTCTACTTTTAATCCTAACTCCACAGCCAAACAATGGCTTCAAACACATACTGACTCATTGACTGTTTTAACAAATTTCTGTCATTTACATGCCACGCATGTTTGTCATTTTGCATGACTATAATTGTAGTTAGAGACAGGAGGTGTATGTGATTCATCTTTCTCCCAAAGATGAATCACATACACCTCCTGTCTCTCTCCAGGTAAGCTGTTAAAGCATTTGACTGGTCATTCTATTCATATGAATTTAACTCGCTTAGCATTTATGTAATTGAAATTTGACAATATGTAGTTTAGAATATTTCTTTAGAAACTTCTTTTGGACTATCTCACATTTGTAGTACATTCATTTCTTACTCCCACTGAAAAAGATATTAAAGTTAGGAGAAGAGGGATTGGTTTAGAGAAGACAAAGCAGATATTGAATCTCATGAGAAGAAGGAATGAAGGACTGAAGGGGAATTGGGGTTGAATTATACAGGAACTGAAAGTGATATTTTGCTTATACTTCCAAGATAAATGGATTGTGACATTGTTGATCGATTCTGCTTGGTTGTCCTAACAATTTATGTAAGTGACCTCACATGATTTTGGATCTGATGATCTTAGCTGACAGATTATGTTGCAGCCTATTTTGTCTGCCTCTATATTTGTAGTTACGAAGTATAGGAATGTAGGGCAAGGTTACCAATAAAGATGTGTGTGTGTGTGTGTGTGTGTGTGTGTGTGTGTGTGCATGTGTGCAATTTCCAGCTTCCCTCAAGAGCTTTGGAAAAAGTGCAGTAACCAAATCCGTCACATTCCAAATATATAATATTTCATGTGACTACTTCTGGTATACTGCCCTATCGTAGAAAACTGAAGGAATCAGCAAATACCCATGAGCCCTGCTTAGAATTGTTCCACATCACTGATATCCTGAGGGTGCATATGAATGACTGTGAATGGTTTCAGTCCACGCCATTTTTTAAATGAATATTTGGACAGTGATTTATCATATATCAGCCTGTACCGGATTAGCCTTTCATAAGACTTCATTAACAAATTTACTGATAGATAAATCAGGAGCCAAAGGTATATCAGAATTCTGCTACTTTAACAGCAGGGTATTAACTGTACCTGTTACCTTATTAGGAAACTGTCAATATCCAAGCAGCAGCATTTTTTGCCATTTGGTAGACCCAGGGACCATTTTTAAAAGACTATCTTAAAAATGACAGGGATTAGAATTGGGACACTGTCTCAGATCTCTTTTGGCTCTTAGGTTCAATGATACCTTGAAATGTTGGGTTGGAATTTTATGATGATAGTGTTTATTTTTGTTATATTGTTCAATTGGAGGGTTTTCCTCCTGCTACATTTAATACTGATTTTCTCACCAGAGAAATTATACTAGTACTTTCTGCTGGTCTCTCCGTTGGTTTTAAGACTTAATATTGTTATCCTCTTCTCACTCCCTCTAGTTTCTGTGTCCTGCTGTGTTGTTTTTTTTTTTTTCCTGATACCCTTCTGTTGCAGGTTGGGTTCCCTAGAAAGCAGATTTTGAGATGGAAATTAGTGTTCGGGTAAGTTTATTAGAAAGTGCTCTTGGGGGCTGGGTGTGGTGGCTCACACCTGAAATCCCAGCACTTTGGGAGGCCAAGGCTGTTGGATCACCTGAGGTCAGGATTTTGAGACCAGCCTGGTTAACATGGTATAAAACCCTGTCTCCATTAAAAACACAAAAAATTAGCTGGGCACTTTGGGAGGCCAAGGCAGGCAGATCACTTGAGGTCAGGATTTCAAGACCAGCCTGGTCAACATGGTGAAACCTTATCTCTATTAAAAACACAAAAATTAGCTAGGCGTAGTGGCACATGCCTGTAGTCCCAACTACTTGGGATGCTGAGGCAAGAGAATCACTTGAACCTGGGAGGCGGAGGCTGCAGACAGCCAAAATTGTGCTATCGTACTCCAGCCTGGGTGGCAGAGTGAAACTCCATCTCAAAAAACAAGAAAAAAAGAAAAAAGAGAAAAAGAAAGTGCTCTTGGGATTAGCCCCTGTCGATGAAGGGAGGAAAGGAGACACTGTGGGGCTGAGGGAGATGTTGGGCTGCCTTGTAGTCTCAAATAAGATCTGACCCTGTGGGCTGCTCTAAAGCTGAGATGGCTCCTCACCATTGTCCCCAGGTGGAGAAAGGGGATCAGCTCTTTATCTTCCACATGACAACCAGTCTTTGGAAGTGGGCTTCCCCAGGACGGAAGTGCGATATTAGATGAGGAGAGGCCGTCCTGAAGGAGCTGATAGTTGAAGGTTGTCGGCAGGCAGCACCACAGCAGTTGGGGAATCGGTCATTCAGTCCTGAAGGAGATGCGAGTGGCATGTCACAGTTTCCATTCAGTCTTTTTGCAGGGGTTTTGGAGATGGGAAAGAATGGCCCAGGGGATGGGTCAAAATTGTCAGGAATAAGGAATTGCGGCGTACGGTGGTCAGGAGCTTGAGAGATGGTAGAGAAAAAAGTGGATAGAGAATAGGTTCTGCCCAACAATTGACTTCTGACGTTGATTATTGCTTTTCTTTTCTTTCTTTCTTTCTTTCTTTTTTTTTTTCTGAGACGGAGTTTTGCACTTGTTACCCAGGCTGGAGTGCAATGGTGCGATCTCGGCTCACCGCAACCTCCGCCTCCTGGGTTCAGGCAATTCTCCTGCCTCAGCCTCCTGAGTAACTGGGATTACAGGCACGCGCCACTGTGCCCAGCTAATTTTTTTTGTATTTTTAGTAGAGACGGGGTTTCACCATGTTGACCAGGATGGTCTCGATCTCTTGACCTCGTGATCTACCTGCCTTGGCCTCCCAAAGTGCTGGGATTACAGGCGTGAGCCACCGTGATTATTGCGTTTCTAGATACATTTAAAAAATTCTATTTATAGTGATGATTTTCCCTTTTCAAGTTGTAGACTGATGAAAACCCTGAATGCAGTATACAGAGAATGTAATTTTTTAAAAGTCCGTTTCCTGTTTACCCCAAGAATACTGCACTGGCAATAAGCAGCACTTTTTTTGTTATAAATGAGAAATAGGTTATAGAGATGAGTATTGCTCAGTCGCACAGACTGGAATGCAGTGGTGAGATCGTAGCTCATTCCTGGGCTCAAACTCCTGGCTCAAGCTGTCCTCCTGCCTCAACCTCGTAATTAGCTGGGACTGCTGGTGTGCACCACCATGCTTCGCTGATTGCTGAATTTTTTGTGGAGAGGGGGTCTTGCTGTGTTGCCCAGGCTGCTCTTGACTTCCTGGACTCAAGTGATCCTCCCACCTTGGCCTCCCAAAGTGCTAGGATTACAGGTGTGAGCCACTGTACCCAGCCTGTGCCATAATTTTATGTAAATACGATTTGGTTTTATAAAACATACAGATTTTTTAGTTTTAAGTTCTTTATGGACTCTTTTTTCTTTCTCTATTTCTTAATAATTTAAATATGCTTTTTTGCTGTCTTCATATTAAAAATCAGCTGAGTGCTAAATTTTCTGTTTGGTATATTTGTTAATCACAGTAAATCATTTTCTCACGTATTTTGTAATCTCTACATTTATAAGCTCATCTTCAGTGGGGATTGTTTTTTGTTTTGTTTTGGTTCGGTTTTTCTACCCAGAAATCCCATGGGGCCTTGTTTATTGTCATTTTAAGATGGTTTCATGTTTGTTTCTTCTAGATACTTTAGAGATTTCACTGGCTTAGGATCTAATTTCTTAGATTGGAGATTCTTAATTTTTTTTACCTAGGAGATTCTCATACAAATAAGATTCAAATTTTAAAATTGTTGTATCATAGGTTTAGGATTTTAATTCCTTATAGCATTTCCCCTGTCCTTTTTACACAGATTCTCAGAGACAAGCTCCCTTGAAGTCTTACTATGACTATGAGTGAATTTCTCCTCCCCAGACCCTGCACTATTTTTTAACTATGAAGATAGACCTTTGAAGACAGCTCTGGTTTTATGGAAGAATCTCAGTACCAACTTTATACCTCGTATGTGTCCAGGGCCTCCCCTTCTTTCCCTGCATAAGCATCAGGACTGCTTGTAGAGTTGTGAAGGTTTAGTGGGGTCAGAAGTCCAGCACAGTGCTCTTTCTCTCTTGAGGGAGCACTTTCTTTTGTACTTTCTCCTTGAAGGGGCATCTTGTTACCAATTTCAATCTGTACTTAAGCACTAAAGAGACTCCAGTAATTATCCCCACAGCTCCAGTGTTGGCCACAGCTGACAGAATATGCTTTTGGGCTTACCATTTTGGCCATCGGTTCTAGCCTTGGTTTGGCATCAGGGGATTATGGTTTTTTTTTGGAGACAGAGTCTCACTTTGTCGCCAGGCTGGAGTGCAATGGCACAGTTTCGGCTCACTGCAGCCTCCGCCTCCTGGGTTCAATCAATTCTTCCGCCTCAACCTCCCAAGTAGCTGGGACCACAGGTGCATGCCACCACGCCCGGCTAATTTTTGTGTTTTTAGTAGAAACAGGGTTTCACCATGTTGGCCAGGATGGTCTCGATCTCTTGACCTCGTGATCTGCCAACCTCGGCCTCCCAAAGTGCTGGGATTACAGGCGTGAGCCACCCTGCCTGGCCTAAGCAATTGTCTTTATTGCATGTAAATCTATGTATTTAATTTTGTTACATTTCTTTTCTTTTCTTAGTGTCTGTAATGGAAAGTCTTCATTAGCTTAGTTGACCATATTGCTGTAGCTGGAATTCCGGTAAATTACTTCTTAACCACTGTTTCTCAGATTCTGCTTCTCTAAAATGGGAGTAATAATGATGCCTATCTGTATAGTGTTAATTTAGAACAGAAAGTAAGCTTTCAGTCAATGCTAGCCTTTATTATTTGCACCATTTAAAACTTTTTTAAAAAGTCAACTTAGGCAAGAGTTAGAAGTGTAGTGGTAGCTATGTTTACTTACTTAAGAGGAGGAAATCTTAGTTAACGCCCTGGAGAAACCAAATCAGAAATCTTGTTTGGTACAGTATAATGCTGAAACTGACGCTTCGAGTCCCACCCTCTGTGACGTTGTGCCAAAGGTCATTTGGCACATACATAAACTGAGTGGAATGTCCTCTCAATATTGCCTGGACGATTGCCTAGAGGAGTCTTTCCTGGACTGTGTGGGTAGGTAAGTCTGAGTTCGTTAATATTTTCTTTGCTAAGGAGGGCTCTCAAAGGCATAATCATTATAAAGGGTATTTGTAGACCTTGCAACACGTAGTAATACTTTTAGTCCAAGTAAGCCCTTTGATCGCTTTTTAACTTCCAATTTGGTATTCCAAGTGGATTCTAACCTTGGTGACATTGGTGGTAACCCAGTCTCCACAGGGTCTTACCTCCTGTCTTCTGGCGTACAGAGGTGGGGATTCACAGAATTTTCTCCCTTTAGGTCATGGTGTTTAAGAGAATAAATTTTCCCCTCATATTATAGTTAAAAAGAGGTCTGTTGACTACTAAAAATTGGAAATCTGTGGGCATAATATATCAAATGTTTAAAAAATTACTTTGAACTTAACCTTATATGCAAAACATTGATTATCTTATAAATATTAACTGCTTTGGATTGTTTATACAATGTTAAATGTACTATGGAAATCTGCTTATTAACCAGGTTTAGCATTCTTAGGTTGTTATTGGCTTTGAGTCCACAGATTTAACACTGCCAAATTTCTGTGTAAACATTTTGCTTGGGACCTAAAATGCAGTTGAATATGTGTATTTAAAGTTTTTTTTTTAAAGCCCATGTATATTAATGGAACTTGTAAATGTTTAAATAGTCAATTAATGGAAGCTTTTAAGAAATAACTCTTTTAAAAAATTCAATTTTATAATTATGGTGTTTTAAATACCAAACTTTTTAGTGACAAATGTACGATTCATAATACATAAAGGTCCCTGTCTTTTATTTTTGTAGTTTTTGTTGATTTGTTACATTTAATCTTATTCAGAAGGAACCTTTTTGTTATTCTGTTACTAGGAATTAAGTGCAAGGCTATTTAAAACCAAATAAGAGCTAATAACATTGTACCACAGCATATGAGATAGAGCAAAAGTTAATAACTGGCAAAGTTACTGTATTGGTCTTGGGACATGTACCAGGCTCTTGAGTTTAGGTGCCATGGCTATGGCTGTTTTGATCCTTTTTCTTTTCTTTCTTTCTTTTTGAGTCAGTCATCTCTGTTGCCAGGCTGGAGTCAGTGGCATATCAGCTCACTGCAACCTCTACATTCCGAGTTCAGCAGTTCTCCTGCCTCAGTCTCCCAAGTAGCTGGGATCACAGGCGTGTGTCACCACACCCAACTAATTTTTATATTTTTAGTAGAGATGGGATATCACCATGTTGGCCAGAATGGTCTTGATCTCTTGACCTCATGATCTCCCTGCATTGGCCTCTGAAAGTGCTGGGATTACAGGTGTGAACCACCGCACCTGACCTTGATTCTTTTTTGAAATACATTCTTGGATGTGTTGATTTTCTGGTACTGTCTCTTATTATTTTTTAAGACTTTTCTATACTGTAAAGAGCATTATCAATTTCACGCAATTGATATTTCTATGGGTAGTTAAAATTTACACAAAATTTACACAAATTTTAACTACCCATAGAAATATTATAAACAGCTTTTTTGTAGAATAAATATGATGAGTTTCATCAAGATGTTTATGGCCTGGTGCATTCTTACCCTTGCTATAAAGCATTGGTCAGCTTTAGTGGCCAAATTCTAAGGCACATGTCAGTATCAATGTGGAGTGTAAATTTCCATATATGTTCTTGGAATGGTATGTAAAATATTTTGTTCCCTGATCCGCCTGTCCCAACCTTTAGTAGGATACCCTTGTGTCTACAGTACCTTGAGTGTTATAAAAGAGGTTTCTGTTTTTCAGCAACTAGACTTGGAAATCATTTTTTTCAATTTGACTTCAGTAAATTGTATATAGGAGGAAATGACTATGGAGGAAATTTGCTATTATTCTCATTTCTATGTAAATAGTTCTGACATATATAGAGAAATCTCCTTTTTAGTTTATTTTTCAGTTATGTCATTTGTCATTAAATCATCAAGGTAGGTATGAACCTTGGAGTTGTAGGGTGACAAAAATGAACTTATTACATTTTAGACTTTTGGCTGGATTCTGTGACTCATGCCTGTGATCCCAGCACTTTGGGAAGCTAAGGCGGGAGGGTTGCTTGAGCCCACAAGTTCAAGGTCAGCCTGGCATCATAGTGAGACCTTGTCTCTCCCAAAAAAAGAAAAACAACAAAAAACAAAATTAGCCTGGCATGGTGGTACATGCCTGTAGTCCCAGCTACTCAAGAGACTGAGGCAAGAAGGGTGGCTTGATCCCAGGAGACTGAGGCTGCAGTGAGGTGTGATTGTGCCATTGCACTCCAGCTAGGACAACAGAGTAAGACTGTCTTAAAAAAAAAAGTCTAGCCTTTTAAATAATAGCTTACTTGAATTGTATAAATATTTTTTGAAGAGAATATAATGAAGTAGATTATATGATCTTTTGATTATTTATCGTATAGGTTATTTCTAATTTAAACAATTAAGTATTTTAAAATTTCTTTTTTTTTAGAGTTTAAGTTGTGTATGTGTTTTCAGTTGTTTAATTTGACATGTAAGCACGAAAAAATTGACTTTCCATTCTTGTGTCAGTTTGCTGAGAATGATGGTTTCCACGTTCATCCATGTCCCTACAAAGGACATGAACTCATCATGGGGAAATAGGGGAGGGACAGCGGGGGTGGGGAGTTGGGGAGAGATAGCATGGGGACAAATGCCAGATATAGGTGATGGGGAGGAAGGCAGCAAATCACACTGCCATGTGTGTACCTATGCAACAATCTTGCATGTCCTTCACATGTACCCCACAACCTAAAATGCAATTTAAAAAATTGACTTTCTAGCTACATGAAGAAATTATACTTTGGCTAAAATTTGTAGCATTTTTATACAGAATCTTGTGTACAAAATATATTAACTAGGTTTGATAATTTGATTAGAAAAAACTTGTGGTAGTTTTACTACTCAATATATTTTCTAAAATACAAAAGCAATTTGTGAAATATTGTCCCTCTGTGCTTCGTAATGTAAGATCTGAGCTGAATGAAATGTGAGTTTCTTAAGCTTGTCTTAGAGTTTGTATCAACACGTGTTCAAGGGTTTGGTTTTAGGAGCATTTGTGTGCATTTTCTTGATTATAAAAAATTCTTTGTGTCAGATACTTGGATGTAATTTAGAATAATATTATTTAATTTTGCTAATTATATTATCCTAATCACTAGACTTAATGCTCTGGTAACAACTTTCTGACATCTTATTATTACTGTAGTATTAGATTCCATTGGATTCTTTATCTTCTTTCACTGTTTTTTTAAAAAAATGCTTTTCCTCATTATGCAAGTAATTTTTCTTTCTTTCACTATTTTATACAACTGGCCAGACCAAATGACATAGTTAGTATCCCTTAAGCCAAGGGTCCCCAACCCCTGGGCCATGGTTTGGTACTGGTTGGCAGTCTCTTAGGAACTGGGCCGCACAGCAGGAGGTGAGCAGCAGGCCAGCAAGCATTACCACCTCAGCTCTGTCCTGTCAGATCAGCAACGTCGTTAGATTGTAATAGGAGTCGAATCCTATTGTGAACTGCACATGTGAAGGATCTAGGCTGTATGTTCCTTAAGATAATCTAACTAATGCCTGATGATCTGAGGTGGAGCAGTTTCATTCTGAACCATCCCTCACGGCCCCCCACCCCTGCCTTGGAAAGACTGTCTTCCATGAAACCATTCCCTAGTGCCGAAAAGGTTGGGGACCACTGCATTAAGCAGAGCCATGAATATCAATCTTGGACACAAAGCCTGGGATTGTGGGTGGGGAAAGCCCTCCTGCTGCTCTGGCCTGGCATTCCCAAGACACTTTGAATTCTCTTAACTTACTCAAAGCCTAGATTCTAAAAGACAATTGGGCTCCCTTCGGCCAATCATAATTCATGCTACATTCTCTGGCTAAAAATTGTCAGATTTCCCATTTCCCATGATATGAAATTCAGTGTCCAGTGTGAAAATTATCTTTCGGTCATCTGTCTTATTATGTGGCCTAAGCGTCTTGTTCTTTATGCCTCACAGTTTCCATTTCCTTCCCCGCTTTCTTTACACATAATTAGAAAGTCTCTCCCTCATATTCAAAATTTACCTCATCCTGGTTTACTGACCAGTGCTATTAAATTTTTCCTGGTCTCCCCTTCTTCTTTCTGCATTTTCTTATGGTGTTTTGTGTTTCATCTTCTGTTATACTTATTTTTACATGTGTTATACTTAACCTCCTTTCTAATGACTGAATTTAACTGATATCTTTCACTATGATGGGTTAGCAGTGGTTTTGTCTTGTTTCTCCTGGGTTGCTTGCATTCAGTCCATGCTTATTATAAATATTTGGTACTGAAAAAAATGGAATGATATGACAGGGTTATTGACTACCCGACATTTTACTCCTCTGTTGGGATGTACATTTGAGGACAGGGGATCGACTGGAAGTCTAAGCAAGTGTGGCATGGCTCTCCGAATCAAGCTGTTCCCAGCAGGGAAAGCTGACGAAATGATCAAGGCCACAGCTAAGAAATGCTTTAAATCATGTTGCATAGTGACTCAATACTGACAGGCAAAGGACAGCTCTTACTAGGGAAAGACTTTGGACTGATAGGAAATTGAAGAGTAACACAAGCGTTGTGGATAGTGACTACAGTTCTGACTCAGAGAACATTTTTCATGAGTTCGTAGTGTGAGAATAAATACAGTCAATTCTGCTGTAGTGATTGTTTTAAAAAATGAGTTTTTGTTCCTACATGATTGATATTAGGGAACAATTTGTGCATAATGCAGACTTCAATTTTGCTTATGTGTGGTTCCACCTGAGAAATAGTAGGTGTGCACAGAGAATTTCATCCAACTAAAATGAGCTGTCTAGGATACACAAAGTATAGATGCACACACTTCAGACATTTTCCAGCTAACTTTACCACATGCTGTGAGCCACACCCATTAATATTTTGTATTATAACTTCCCTTTCAATTTCAGATAACTCATCTTGCAACACTTCCCAATAATTTACAAGCTGCAGCCTTTTGACACCCAA